>NC_056728.1:1374758296-1374878520 GCF_019279795.1 Protopterus annectens | reverse complement strand
ACTGTCACAGTTCACGTTGCTTGTGTTACTATACTGCCTGCCTATGAATCTCCTGGTCTGAAGACATAACTGTTACATTACTAAAGGTTAGTCATCCGGTCTTATTTTTAGCTTTTGTGCTTGGAAGGTCAACTTGTTAAACTGTAATAATACATCACTCTTTCCAGAGGTTGTTCTCATTCAGAAAATGTCGACTGACCTAAAAGAAGAGTGGAAAATGTTTTTCTTTTGGCACACAGTCTAGTCATCTAAGAGTTTGCTAGGGTCCTGAAATGGTGCTGTCCTTTAAAATTCAGCACTCTACGGTTTCTACATTTGCGTTACCATTTCCATAAGTTTCAGCTGACCACACAATGAAAGTGTTTTTGAAGTGAATTCTTTACCTTATACCGCACCATGATGTGGTTTCATTTGCCTGGCAATAAAATTATAGAGAATCTTTTTTTTCCTTTTAGCCAGTAAACGCAGTTGATTTAAGCTTCTTTCCTGAAAACCTTTTCCTCAAGACTGTAAGCTTTTCAAGAAAGATTTCTGAGGTGCAAACTTTATTTATAAGCAACCATATATTTTTTAAGATTACTGGGTCTCTGTGATAGCAAACCATTCCTTTATGTCTAAAAGGTGGTGTGTAATGTTTAAGTGAACTAAGACATAATCATTATCAGTGTTCTCTAAGCATGAAAACAAAGAACAGTGGCTGCTTCACATTTTGGATGTTCACATATAATTCAGATGTAAGTATAGAGGTCAAGTATTTCAGAAAGGTTCATTTATGAAGTTGAGGGCAGGTTTGTCCTTTAATAAATACTGCCAGTCTTGACTGGATGATTGACCCATTATATTTCTTTATGTTGTGACAAATTTAAAAGACCTTGGTGGGGTGGGTAGGGTCCTTTTGTAATATGTTGACTAGGGCTGCTGCTGTTTCACATTTTAAGAATGTTTAATTTCAGTATGTATGTGGAGCTGCATTGTAGGCAGATATGCACACATTTACAAAACACTACACGTTAGATGCCCAGTCAGAAGGCAGGGCTTCTAACTGTTGAACTTTCTAGTCTGCAGTTGTTTGGAGTTCTGCCCTGATGTTAGGAATACTTCTATAACAGCCTTCCTTCAAGAATGGTCACATATTTGGGCAAAAGTGTCATCATAATAGACCTTTAGCAGACAGACTGTGCAGCAGTATGAGTGCATACCCAGAATGCCTTTTTTAATATGTGGATTAGAATTTAGTTGGTTGCAAAGATGTAATGAATTGCAGTAACCAGTGAGTTATTGATTGTATGTCACGGTGTGCTTACATTGTCCAGTTGTATGTATTACTGCTGTTTATATAGTAAGTTTTATCACAAATTTCTCACAGAAGAAGATGACATGACACCCATTATCTCTGTATTTCTCTGGGACGTTTTCCAATTGATGCTGGCACTCTTCAGTGAGACAAAAACGTTGGTATCACCCACAGGGGCACACTTGGTTGCTTTGAGAATATGGCCAAACCGTGGCTCATGATTGTCAGTAGAAACCAAATGGTAATGTTTGGAAGACTAATTCATGTTGTATTATTGTATGACAGGCATAAAAGTAGGGCTTCTAATTTTAAATTGCATGTGTTTACATTATGCCTAAAAATCTTCTATTGATAAAACTCTTTCTTTATACAACAGATGACATCTGGGTCATATCAAAATCTCTGACATTTGACTCACTGGATACATTCATAGCATGCAGTGTGTTTTTTGGTCCATCATCATCAAATGAAGTGGAAATCTTACCTCTTAAAGGCTATTCTCCTTCAAACTGGCCCAGTGATAGTAAGTACATCAATGTATCTGACAACTTTTTTTTTTTTTTTTTTAAACTTTAGGTACTATTTTGATCCTCCAAAAGAGGATCAAAATACTACCTGTGTTGCAAAAGTAAGGTGATCACTTCCTGTTTTTTGTTTAAAAAATCTTTATTGAATTATCATGTATGACATAGGCAGTCATACATTTCTATAAATGAAAACAAACCATATTGACATATTTTCTGTTGCAAACGTTATACATCACATATGATCTTCGATATAGTCATTGTCATTTGAACATTACATATCTCAGTCAATTCCTGCCTTCCTGTAAATATCATTTCTCCTCCAAAACATTATTCTACATAGATTGTTCCCACAATTCCCATTTTTTATAAGGTATTTGCTCTTACCCATTTGTAAAGATCCTACTTCCAGTTCTTTGTGTGCTAACAACATGAAATACAAAAACACAACAGATGAAAGCTGGTTAAACACCAAAAATATCCAAGATAAAAACATGAAGAACCAGCTAGCAAGGCTTAAAACCTAAGACTCTAGATTTATTAAAATACAACACTCAAAAAAGCTTGTAAAAGGTAAGCTCTTTCACATAATATTACTGGCGCTTCATCAGACCATATTAAAACACTGCTTAAATACTTTGTTTTAAACTTTAACGGATTAGTGTACGTGATTTAAGAACTGGTCTTAAAGGAACATGCTCATTTAAACCTTTACCTTTGTTGGCTTGCATTGTAATCATATAATAGTATGCATCACAAACATGTACATAAAAATGTATTGAAAGAAAGAAGTTGTTAAGTGATATCAATGATTTTCATGAGAGGTATGCGTTTTCATTGTCCAAGAGTGATACTGATGTATCAGCTAAGCATTTTGTTGTTAACAAGGATAATACTGTTGCATCATGTGCTGCTATATTCACTACTAATATGGTCATGTTAGGTCATTCTATTTTATTTCTACATGTTCTTTCATTTATTCATTCATTCATTCATTCATTTATTTATTTATTGTATGTATGTACTCGTTTATCTCCTTTATGTTGTCCTCATACCTTTTGTGTGTTCAAATGATGATGTTAAATGCTGGATTCTTAAGAAATGAGCAGTTGTGTATTTTCCTTTGTTAACTAGGTAATAAATGGTAGACCAACATGCTTGTGTTCAGGCGTAATTGAGGCATGAAGTGTATGACTATCAAACACAGGAAACAAATGATGGAAGCCATTTGCTAATTAAACAGGGACAATAGTTCACTTGTATCACTGATAATGTGATTAACTGAAGGTAGTGATATTAAGTATTTAGTTCTTCTAACATCTGGATCCTTTCACATTAGGTCTATGACTAGTATTACCCTTTCAATCTAATTCAAGTATTTTTCTGTAACTTTAGTGTTAAGGGGGCGACATGCTTCTGCACCAGCACCTCTTTTCATTTATTACACAGGAAGAGTGCAAATGGCCATCTACCCACCAATTCTTTTCTACCACTTGCAATCCAAGTCTCAAGCCTGAAGTATATAATGGCAACATTCCTATGCTCAATGCAGGAAGTAGCTTAACCATCAAAATGTTTGTGCTGCTGCAAAATCCGGAGCAAAAATGTGCACTGACATTGTCTTCACTGTTTGAGAAAGGACAGAGACGAGATGTTCAAACTGTCCACATGGAAACACAGAAAGGATAAGCTCCTGCACTACTTTACTTCTCAGAAAATGACAGTGGTTGAGAATATCCTGTGCAGAGACTCGCATGATAGCTCCCAGCACAACCCAAGTTTTGTGCCACATCATTATCAGAATGCAGTGAAAGCAAATAACATACTTTGATTGCATCTGTCCTCAAGATAGCCTCTGGTTCCCATGCACAGTGTACTCATCCTTGATCAGCAAGGCTTCAAGTTCATGCCCATCCTACGCTTCAGTGGATGTTGAGCCAAGGAGCTCCTGTTGAAACCACCCTGGAAGGTCCACCCCTCCCCAGCCCCAAGGCTGTCAGTTCCAGCACACCTGTGATTAGCTAGCTGTCAATGAGCAGTCTCTTGAGTTCCCTGACTGTACCTTAGTGCTTTAATTATGGACTGGAGACTTTCTACCCCAGTTTTCCTTTTTGGTTCTGCACTACTCAGTCACATAGAAAGAGGAGAGTTTACTGAGTCCTCCCGTGCAAGAGCGTATGGTTATGACATTAAACTTCAGGCTATTATTAGAAATATGGGAGCCCCTGTCCCTGCAAGTATGGGAGAACACCCTTTGGGAGCATGGCTTATCATAAGTACTAAGTCAATGCAAGTCTCTCTTGTTACAGCAATGCCACTGACAGATGTATCCCTGGGACTGATACCCTGCTGCCTGACAGCTAGTCTCTGCCTGTGACATGTTTGGCACCACTTGCATTATCCGTGTGTATAGGCACTTAAATCCACAGCTAAAAGGGGCACTTGCCTCCTTCTCTGCCTCTCTGGAGACTCTGAGGACCCTCATGTTGTTCTGTTGAAGATTGATAAAAATAATGAGAACTTCCCTTACTATAGCTCCCCCTCCCAACAAATGACTCCTCCCTTTTTGTAAAGATCTTAAGGATTATGAAGTCCAACGTGCACTGTCCTGAGGTCCCCATTCTTTCCCCAGAGACTGCCTGAACAAGTGTCTGGGGAAGGAGGAGGAGGAACATCTAGGTCTTATTCAGTATGGAACGTCTTGTGACAGATGTAATTTATGAAACTTGGAAGCACTATGGTTACTTCTCTTTTGGCCCCAGTGATGTATGTTGCTTCTAAGCCCCTGGCTATGCTGATCAGTATCCTGTGGAAGTGTACTTTATCAAACTTCCATTTATTTTCAATAAAATAGTAGCATTAATAAATAATCATAATCAAAATATGTAAAAAGATGGTTAAAAACTAACAGTTAAAAGAAAAGGATACAAAGGTTGTTGATGAGGTAAGTAAGATACAGGCCCAATAGCCTAAAAGGAAGATCAGCAAGTCTAGACAAAAGAAAGCCAGCACTGTGGTATAGAAGGATAAAAAGTCTTGACTATGGCTTAGCTGACCCAGGTTTGATTAGTGCTTTGGGTGACTGAAGGAGTTGGTAGGGAAGTATGGGAGTGCCATTCCCATGGGAAGAAGGCATGCACTTGCATGCACCTTGCCGGTGATCCCTGCTGGAGGGCAGAGGACATATAAGAGGTGTGGTCCTGTAGGAGAATAAGTGAGGGTATTGGGTGAGATGCCACAGAGACAGGATGATACAGTACCAAGCCCCCATTGTATGTCTGCTCCTGGACGTGCAAGTGCATGTTGAGGAAGGGAGTTATAGGGCTAACAAAAGGTACTCCATGCCAGCAATATAACGTTAATGAAGTCTTTATCTCCTCACCAGCCCTGTATATGAAGTTAGGTAGAGCTCAGGGAGTCTAAATTGTTTTTTTTAGACCTGGTGAATGGAGAGGACCGTTTCACAACAGATAGCTGTGGGAGCCAAAAACAAGTCTAAACAACAGGAAAAAAGGTTGACATTAATTCTGTCAAACTGTTTTAATTAATATGTATTTATACCACTTTAGCAGTCAAAGCTAAGGTAGTTGAAAGATGTTACTGCAGGATAAAATATACCTTTTGGTTGCCCTGGAATACTACATAAATAGTGATTTGGATAGTTTTAGGGGGGAAAACATGAAGTATTATCTTGCAAAAATGTGTAGGTAAACTTGGTGAAAAAATCACTGCCACAAGTATTTGTATGGAATGTAATCAGAGCTGTGGTGTTTGAATCCCACCAGTTATTCCTGTTAGTATGCAAAGACCCTGTTGCCCATAAGGGTATATGGTAAATTAGCACTGTTGCTATGGGTAATAGCCAGTATTTGCTACCCTTGTACAACTACAGATCAAAGAGTTATAATCACTTCCATGAAGACCATTTTAGATTGTAAGCGCTTAACTAATAAATAGTTGTGTACATGTATATTTACTCACCGAGGAGGGTTGGGCCTTGGGCTAGCAACCTGAGCCCCTAAAACCCGTAACTGCTACAGCAACAATAGAGATGAAAACTGCACGTTGCCTGATGAACCACATGGTGGATAAATGGAAAAGAGAGAGATAGATACACACATATTGTGTTCCTTCAGTTGTTCTCCATTGTTGGTTGTTTTTCATTTTTTGGTTTGATGAAATTAACTTTTAAGACCAATTAAGTATTGAATTCTATGAAGTGTGTTATTTAAGTTGCTTAGATGCATAATTAAGAGAAAGCAAAATTAATGAGTGCAAGTGAGTAGCATGAATTTATTTTGATAAATATCTAGATCTTGTGTTTTCAAAAATGCAGCACTGAGGGTTTCTCTTTTGTTATACACAGGATAGAGGATAAGGACCATTTTGGTCTAACACCCGTACAGAGTGCTAAAGATGACGCATAAGCACTATTAATTTTGCTGTTAATTTTACCTGAGAAATAGATGTATAATTTAATAATAATTTGTATGCAAGCTTCTGGGAAATAGTTTCATAGGAGTTACTAGGCTAACGGCCCTAGGGCATTTAAATGACAAGCCGTATTTATCCCAAGATGTCCCAATAAGAGTCTATGGAAATTAATATTGACTGCCTGTGTCCGTGAGCGACATGGGTCCCACCCCAGGAGTAAACTTACGGTTATCGGTCCAATGATCTAGGTTGCATTTAAAGAGTGTCAGGTAGGAGCTCTGCTTCATTATAATAATTGAAAGATATATTTCTCTAGGAAGCAAATGAGAAGTTCTCAGAGTTTTATAAATAATGCATGCTGGTTTAAACAGAGTAATATTTTTCTACTGCTTGAAGTATACAATAAGTTGTAACAAGATAATGACATTGGGGTATTTTTGCCCAGGTGAAAACAAATTAGAAAGGGGAAGTCAAGTGTAGAAGAGAGTAAAATAAATTGACTGTGAGTTTTCACTGTTAAATGTATAGTTATTTAATTACAATGTGATTTGACAGTCATCAGTGGTTGATCCAAATTTGACTCTCGTTTTTTTTTTCTTTTTTTGAATCATTGAGATATTACCATGGTACACGGGCAGAGAGGAATTGCTGAAGAATATAGAAATATTACAGAATGTGTCAAATTATTTAAAGCTATTTGTTAACATTTGAAAACATTCAGCAAGGAAGCCATTAGGTCCAGGTACTTCATCTTTCAGTTTTTAATAGCATACCGGACATCTTGCATTATAAAATATATAAATGTATTATTCACAGGTTTAGCTTGTATTAAATTAATATCCTTGTACCATACAGTGCTATATATTTGATGGAAATATTGATAAGAATAATTTGGTATGTCCTGCTGAGTGATGAAGATATTTTCGTTACATAATCGGAGAGATTATCTATTCAAATTTTTATCAGATTTGAACTGAACATCAGCTGCAGAAAGGGATTGTTCACTAAGTCTTCAATTTTTTGCTGTTGCACCATGCTATGTATTTTGCCTTTTTAGTGAGTTACTTGTTATTTTGGATAATGAGAGCTTGAGTGACTCCATTTTGGCACATATTAATACTCTTCCTGTTGCATTATTAATGAAACAGAAATAGTTTCTCTCATTATGAGGAACAGGTTACAGCAATGTCTGCCATTTTTGATGCACTGACTGTACCCAAGTTAAATAATGGAGAAGTACCTGTATTTGCCACAGCTAGTATTTGTTTTCTTGAATGATCAGATTGTTGGAATTTCACCATTAATCTGGACAGCATTTACTTGTAAAGATGATTTAACAGGTGCAGTCCAAAGTGAATATTGTTCAAGAGAAATGGAGATAATAACGTTTGGGTGAAATTGCTACTACAGTTTATGCTTTTGTGATAATAGGCAGGCATAACAATAAGGAAATGCTTTGGATGATGGAGCGTTTTGTTATATATTTTGACACTTTCAGCAAATGCTTTATTATTAAACTGTAAGGAGCTTCATTGTAACATTGGATGTTAAGCAGATAGTAGAAAGTACAGCTGTGACAAGTCTGTAAGTCATTCACTTCAGAAGACTGTAAACAAGGGATGCTGTCTTAGCAAGACCACTGAGAACTTAAAACATAATTTGAATAAAACATCACAAACTTGAACAACTGTTAAATGGTATTGAGCAGGTCAGAGCTTTATTCTAAAGCTTTCATCTTCTAATTGTGTGGATGTGGTGAATGATGTCATTGAAGAACTGAAAACAGAAACATCAATGGCTACATCTAAGTAGATGATGCTGGCTTTTAAAATTCACAAACCATATATTAACACCAAAGCAAGGCTTGTCCAGGAAAATCCATTACATCACTTGATCAGTTTTGAACTCTTTCCCTCTTGAGCAGACTTCAGTGAGCTCAGGATCAAGAGACCTCAGCATCTTGCTACCTTTTCATCATTCAAAGAGTCCAGAACTTTGAACTGGAAGAACAAAGGGGTATTGGCCTTTGCCACATTGAAGCTTAAATCCATCAACTCTTTTTCTCTCTCTCTCTCTCTCTCTCTCTCTCTCACACACACATGTCCAGGTTTCATTTATCCTTAGTATATCAGGTTTTCATTTTCCTGAGTCTGAACAAAGTATAGATCTGGCCAAGACTCTGTCTAGGGCTTTCACAGTGTACTGCCATGTTGCATTCTGTGACGTTAACTGTACTGGTACTGTCTGTTGCTAGATCAACAGGATTAGTCATGTGCCTGCATTGGATGGCATTGCTGAAGCTATCCTGTCTTGAGGGAGGAGCTTAGGCCATCTTGGATCACCCTTCATGAGGAGGTCCTCTTTATCTAAGACTCTTAGGATGTCATTAGTATCTAAGTGGGAACAAGCCCTTAGTCCTGTTAAGAGTCTGTGTGACCCTTTTTGGACCCCATATTGTTATAGTTGAGTGTAGCACCCCAAGAAGAAGTGGCCTTTGTCAGATGGAGGAAGGCCATTAGGTGTCAGACAAACCTACTTTCTCTCACTACCAGCCAAGTTGCCCTGAAAGTTAGCATTGTGATTCAGCAGTTAAAGTCAAGGCTATTGTTTAGGGCCATCTTTCTGAGGATTTTTTATGTCAAGTTTGCCTCAACTTGGATGACATTATGAACATATTTATACTTCTAAGCGTGATTATACTTAACCACATCCTAAGACTCATAGGTACTCTGCTAGAAATTACTGCACTCAGACACCAGGTTGTATTTGCAGAGCTCTTGAGACTTTGCAATTTAAAGGATTCTTAAAGGTAATTCATACTTTGGAATGAAGTCAATGGTTCTGTTCTGCTGTCCTGTCTTCCTCATTTTAAATGTGCAGAAGACCTTTATTACATTTTGGACCTCATTAACTTTATTGAGGATATGCAATCAGTCAGATTTTGGCCAGGGGACAACATTCCCTGCTGCCATGGAGCAAATGCATAGTCTCACTGGAGATAATAAATGCCTTGTTTTTACAATTATTGCCTGGTATTTACACAGGAGGTTCCATCAAGTCCTCCTGTGCCGGCAGTACTTTGAGTATAGACTGGTGCCTTTAGTCTTTTCTTACTTTTTAACATTTACAAAGGTGGTAGGTGTTGTGGTACAGACTTTCCAGGAGAAGGAACATCCTGTATTCTCCTACCTAGCTGACTGGCTTCTAGTATCTTGGTCAAAGAGCTGCTTTGTATAACGCACTTCTGTTGGCAGATGCTGCTGTGGCTTCAAATTCTTTTGAGTCACACAAACTGGGAAAAAATCTTTTATGCTCCAGGTTCAGTCTCTCGTGCCCATGGAGAGGGCCTAGGAGGTCATCTCCTTTGCACCCCAGATGAGGAAACATGGGAAGATCAATCTGCATCTCTTCCGTGCATTTTTAGGATTGATGGAACACTGTGTTCTTCAGGGTACCTTTTGCATTCTTGGGAGTGCATTTATTGCAGTAGACTGAATTTTTAGTAGCTGCAGAGTCACCATATGCTCACAGATCTTCTTATCTCAGACCAGTGTCCTTGAGTGGTGGACAGTTCCCAACAACTTGTACGATGCTCTTCTTTTCCTATAACTGAAGTATTTGTAGGTCCTAACAATAGATGCTTTAATTGCAAAGTGAAAAGTACATTTTCACTTCTACATAGTCCAAGGGAAATTATCCCCTCTGGAGAGTTTTGCATCAACCATTTGGACTTGAGCACTCCTACCTTGTAGGTTTCAAAGAAGAAAGCTTCTTACAGCACTCGTGCCTTTTAGGTTCTGGAACGAAAGCTGTTTGCAGCACTTCTTCAGATCTGACCCAACAACCAGTCTGTGATGTGATACAGATGCAAGCAATGTCCAGAGATAGGATGCAAGCCTGGTAATAAGACTGTGGAGAAGAAGCATCACTTTTACTGCAATTCACATCTCAGAGAATAGACCAAACAAAAGGTTTAATCTTTTCTTCCATTGCTAAATACTCTGCCCCAGTGCCTTCAGGGAGCTAACTGTCTTCCATCCTCTTGAAATCGTTTACTGGATGCCCCAGTGCAGAGAAAGGAGGATGATGTAGTATTTCTGAAATGTTAATAGCCTTCATTGATGCAAATGTAGATTTTAAATTATATGTATTGGAGAAAAGGCCATGGTGAGTCTTTCCATCCCTTGTGCATCAGTGTCAGGTGAAGCGTCCTTGGTAGATGATCAACTGGTTAGTTTGGGGTGTAGTACTTCACTTGGAATGTCCGGGGAAGATTAAAAAAGAAGCTAGCTATTGTAAGTTTGTTTGTTAAGCAATCTTCTGACTAGGTCAATTTGCTGTTTATATGAAGTGTGTTGAACTGACTAATTTTCCCTGAATACGAATTTTGTGTCCTATACCTACAACCCTAGGCTCCACCTTAATAACTTGCCATTTTGTTGGCTGACTCTGTGTAGCCATGTTAAGAGACTGTAGTCTGTAAACACAGTGAATTTCCTTCCATAGAGATAAGGCTGAAGTTTCTGCAGTGCCCACACTATGGCTAGACATTATTTTTCTACAGCTGCATAACTTTCCTTCTTGGGTTGGAGTCTAAGGCTGAGATATACAACTGGGTGCTCTTCTCCCTCTGAGGAAACTTGGCTGAGTATAGCCCCTACCCCATCGTTTGAAGCATCCACCTGCACAAGAAGTCCTTTGCTGTAATCTTGGCTGGCTAACACAGGGGGTCCTCCCAAAGCCTCTCTAAGCTTTTGGAATGCCTGCTCGCAGGCTGGGGTCCACACTGCCTTATCTGGCATGTTTTTCCGTGTCAAGTCTGTGAGGGGAGCAGCTATTGTACTGTAATTGGGAATGAACTTACTGTAGTACCCTGCTGTCCCGAAGAATGCCCTCACCTGCTATTTGGTAACAGGGGCAGGCCACACCTGAATAGGTTCCACTTTGGCAGGTTCTGGCCTAATCTTACCACTCCCCACTCTATATCCAGGTAAGAGACCTTTGCCATACCCACCTGACACTTAACTGGGCTTAGTGGTCAATCCTGCCCTTTGCAGTCTGTTCAGGACCTCCCTTACATGCTGAAAGTGCTCTTGCCAGAAATGGCTGTAGATGACAATATCATCCAGGTAAGCGAGGGCATAATCTCCTGCTAAGATATGATATACCATTCTCTGGAAGGTTGCTGGGGCATTTTCTTAAACTCGTATAATCTGAAAGGAGCCATAAAGGCTGACCTTTCTCTAGCGTTGGGAGTCAAGGGCACCTGTCAGTAGACCTTGGTGAGATCAGTAGAGGTCAGATAGTTAGCTCCGCCCAGCTGCTCTAAGGCTTCGTCTGCTCTAGGTATGGGGTAAGTATCTGACTCTGTGTGATCGTTTAGTTTTCTGTAGTCCATGCAGAATCTGATGCTACCATCTTGCTTTGGTACCAACATCACTGGGGAGGCCAAGGGACTGCTGAACCCCTGAATTTACCCCATTCCCAACATTTCCTGTATCTCCTCCCTCAGAGTCTGACTCGCTCAGGCACCCTATAATGGGCCTGCTTGATAGGCCTTTGGAGTCCTGTATCCACATGGTGCTGCACGAGGTGGGCGCACCCATGTTTCTCAGTGAACATGCCTCCAAACCCCTGCAACACTGCTCGGGTTTCTCGAACCTGGCTATGGAATAGCCACTGGGGATATTGTTACCCCTTCCACAGATGTGTCAGTCAGAGCCTCACTGAGATCAGTCCAGATCCCCTTCAAACTCCTCCTGCCATCCACTGCAAATGCTCAGCACTAGGGCCTCCCTATCATGTTAACATGGTACATTTTGTACCCCTGCCTCCTGCCTGTCAGATTTACCATATAGTTAACGTCACTGACCTTCCTTACCACTTCAAAGGGTCCCTCCCAAGCTGCCTACTGGTTATTGTGTCTGACAGGAATGACCAACATAACCTGCTGTCCCACAGCATACTCTTGGGCTCGAGCCTTCCTGTCATACCAGACCTTTTTTTGCTGTTGAGCTCCTGCCAGGTTCTCCTGTGCCAAGCCCATGAGCTCTGCAAGCCTTGTCCGGAGGTTTAGGACATAGGCCACAGCAGACTCGTGGGATTCACACTCACCCTTCGACTCATCATGAATCAAATCTAAAGGCCTGCTCACCCATGCCAGTACAGCAACTCAAAGGATGCAAAATCTGTGGATTCCTGGGGTACCTGTCTGTATGCAAACAATAGATGGACCAGATATTTGTTCCACTGTCTCTTAAACTCGTCTGCAAATGCTCAGAGCATGGTCATTAGTGTAGAGTTTAAGCTCTCCACAGGACCATTAGTGCGGGGATGATAGGAGTCGTTTTTAGGTGCTTCACCCCACAGTGCTTCCACAGACAAGCCAGCAGGTTGGTAAAGTACTACTGCCAGGATATACTCCTTCCCTGTGCAACTTGAGGCAATCGGAGGCCCCACAATATCCATAGCTACCCTCTGAAACATCTCCTAAATCGCAGGCATAGGCATCAATGGAGCTTTGACCTTGTCCCCTGCCTTGCCTACTTTTTGGCACTGCTCACAGATCCTGCAACCCTGTTACATCCTTTGCAATCCCAGGCCAGTAAAAGTTCTGCACAATACGTTTCTTGGTACACTTTATGCCCATATGACCTGCAGAAGGAATGTCATGTGCTATGGCTAGAAGTCCCAGACGGTAGGCTCTGGGCACTTCCAGTTGCTGTATTACCTCACCCTCTAGCCCACCCTCAGGGGTTCACACTCCAGTAACCCTTTGTTCCAGTATACAGACGCCGCTTTTCCTTGAGCATCAGGTGCTTCCTTAGCTACCTCCCTTAAGCCTCGTAAGGTAGGGTCTGAAAGCTGAACTTGTCTCAACTCTACTTTCATGCCCCTCCCAGCTCCCCTTCCACAGGAAGCCCAGTATCTTCTGTCAGCAGTGCCTCACTGTCAGCCCTGGGTACTGCCACTCACCTCTGTCCTTGCCGTCACCCTGTCCATGGGAACATCAGTACCTACCAGCAGCTCACTTTCAGGCTCACTGCTACAGGGTAGCTCCCTCCCTGAAATAGTCATATAACTAGCCCCAGCTTCAGGAGTAGGGTCTGTCTGGGTCTACCCCAGGCATTATCAAAATCATTGCCTATCCAGACATTTGAAGGAGTATCCTCAAACACAGCTACCTGCATGCTTCCTTTTCCACCTTCCCAGTCAAGGTGAACCCTGGCCAAAGGTATTTGTAATGGGATCCCTTCTAAAGCTCTGATTGGAGTGGACTGCCCAAGCGCATACTGCTCCTGTTTAACCACTGCAGGCTTCACAGTGGTTATGTCAGAGGCTGTCTCTCTCTTAGCATTGCCTGTCTTCCATTCACTAAGATAGGATACAAACTCTGGTGATAGTTTAGTACCCCTGTTGCCTCTAAACAACTTACTACTGGCACGCTGTTATTCTCACTTGCTGGTGCCCTCACCTTGCTTCAGTATTTGTATACTACATGGCCCCTGGTTACATTTAAAACATCTAACCCCTAATCCTGGCTGTGTACCTGAACTAGTGCCTTCCCCTGTTACTGGTAGACACTGCTGAGGTGGTTTTGGCTGCCCAACATGGGTTCCGTTATATCCATGTGCAGCGCTGGGTATCCCTTTCTTGTGCAGTGATGCCCTGTTTGCTAAGTAGAGAATCCCTTTTCTCCCCAGCTCATCTGCAGACTTACATTCTTGGTCTGCCAACCAGATTCTGATGTTATCAAAGTATTAAGGGCTTGTTCCTTCTCCAGAAGGTCTGCCAGTCTTTCAAAAGTGATGACCTAACACCCATTCACCCACCTATGGAAATAAGTGCTTAACTCAGCAATATAATCACATACACTTTCATCTGCCTTGCGTCTATGTTCACAAAACCTTTTTCCTGTAAGCTTTAGTTAACTTATAACCATTCATTAAACATAGGTTCATAGGTTGGTACTAGGCTATCAGACCTAGGGCCTATGCAAGCCTAGCCATAACAATTCCCTGGATATTTCTTCCCACAATATTTACTTCTCTGGACCCCTGTGTAGCAGGATGACTGACATGATCCCCGGGGTGAATTTCCTATCTCCTGTCCAATCATCAAGGTTCCTTTTGAAGAGGGCCAATGAGGCATTCTGCTTGACATGTATGGGCAGTCTGTTCCAGAGTATGGAGAGTCTCTGGGTCAGGAACCTATCCCTCCAGCATGTTTTGTTCATTGTGATGACAAGGTTTAGATCCCTGGAGCGTGTGGCTCTGAGGGACTGGATCTGATGTTGTCTTCTTCATTCCCCGTCACGATAGGGTCTCAGGTTCCACTCTCGGATCCAGCTTGGCCACATTCTCCAGACTTGGCTCTGACTCTTGAGCCCCTCCCTCTTAACGTAATGCACTACACCCACCCAAGCACCTCAGATCTCATCTGCTGCTTCGATATCCAGATGTGGATCTCTGAGCTCTCGAGCTGTACTTCCCTTTTTCAGTAAAGTCAAGATAGTGATAATTTCAATATCGTTGGATCTGAAGTAGTTTACTTCATTTGCTCTTCAACATGTGGGTCCTCGGATCCATATCGGATCCAACACGGCCACATTTTCCAGCTATGGCTCTGAGCTCCATGCTCCTCCCCTTACCTATAATGCCGCTGTCTCCCTTCTCCCTTCAGATCTCGTTTGCCGCCTGAGAGGAAGCAGCTTAGTCCGAGCTCCATTGCACTAGTGTTGCTGTATACCTATCCTTTTCACGCCTAAACTTTCTATAACTTCTCGGGGTTCTTAGTAGCTTGTGTCTTGTAGGCTTTTGTATCTTCCTCCCCTTTTTTCTTTCCTCGTGGTAGTGTGTGTGCGTTTCCTTTGAACCGGCTAAGGCATGGAGGATGCCCCAAAGCCTGGTTTTAAAAGATGCACAGAGAGCGGCCATAAGCATTCCCTGGCGGATGGCCACACTGTGCGTGGTTTGTTTGGGGGTGGCTCACCTCCAGTCCCCCTGTCCTATTTGCGCTGGGTTTAACCCCAGAGCACTTAAGGGCAGGCAGGACAAACTGATTGTCAAGGGCCTGTTGCCCTCCACTGCTGGGATGCACGCCCCACCTTCCCCCGCTAAGAAAGCAGCTGCTGCTGCTTCGTCTTTCCTTGGCATCTGGGACTCACCCTCCCACCAACAGGCCCAGGGAAGGGGATATGGTCAAGAAGGACCGGCCTCGCAAGCTCTTCCCTGACCGCTCGTTGGAGGCTGGCCCCCTGCCGAAGGCTAAGCCTGTTTCCAGGTCTGTTTCACCTCGGCTCAGGTCCCCAAGGTTCTCCCCCTGAGTCCGAGGTTCTTTTTATCAACTCTCCCCCTAGGCCTTCTTCTCACCAGCTCTCCTGGCCCACTTTGGCAGCATCCTCCCGCTCTACCCGAAGCTTATCTGAAGCGGAGATGGACAAGATGATGCAGAGATTTATCCGCACTCAGATCCAGATGGGGGTCTTGCCAAGGCCTTCTCCCACTGGAACAGGCACCTTCCAACCAGTTTTTAGACCTATCACTCCTCCTCCAATTTGACCCGCAGTTTCAGAGCTGTTGGATCCGAGGACGGTCAGAGTCAAGGGGTCGGCGCTGATGGTACCTTGTACCTCAACTCCTGCCAGTGCCTTGAGTGCGTCAGATCCGAGTAGATTGGATCTGAGCTCTCGGAGCCCTAGCCTCGGGGTTGGATCCGAGGGAGTCCTCCTCCAATCTGACCCGCGGTTTCAGAGCTGTTGGATCCGAGGACGGTCAGAGTCGAGGGGTCGGCGCTGATGGTACCTTATACCTCAACTCCTGGCAGTGCCTTGAGTGCATCAGATCTGAGTAGATTGGGTCTGAGCTCTCAGCCCTAGCCTCGGGGTTGGATCCAAGGGAGTTCTCTCTGCTCCAAGCTTGTTGGAGAGAAACATCCCCCTTTGCGTCTTGACTCCTAGAGGCTCAGCTCAGACTCCCCGGTCGATTCCAGGAGGAGTGGCTTTTGCTAGTTCAGCTAAGGATGTCCATTCCCCCTCGGTAATTGATGTGGTGGAGAGGCCTTGAGTGCAGGTCTAACCATCTTGCCCTCTCAAAGACAGCCCGTAGCCATAGTGCCCCAGGACGTTTCGGCCTTGGAATGACCCGCTTGCGAGACCTCCCAAGATAGTCCCCCTGAGGAGCCCCTTCGCAAGCATATGTGTAAAGGAGGCACTTGGACTCTCCCCCAGTGTCCCTCACCGAAGATACGGACCTAGATGAAGGGGGAAGGTTCCCCCAGATCACCCCCCCGAGGATGTCTCCTTTGGAGATATCATGGAGATCCTCTGCCAAAGAGGGGGTGGTCCACCCCAAAACCAACCTCTGAGGAGTCCGTGTTTCTGGAGGCATTCCGCTCAGGCCTGTCTATCTCTTGGGTGTCCCTTCCTGCTGATCCACTCATGGATTTGATAACATCTTGGGCATGAAAGGAGCCGGACACAGGAGAGCCAATACGCAAGTGCCCGAACAAGGTTTTAAGCCCTCCCGCAGACAAATTACACTGGCACAAGGGGTCCCCTGTAGATGCTATGCTGGTGGTGGCAGCGGCCACCAAGAGGGAACTCGCCCAGGAGAGTTCCACGGTCCATCCGCCTGACCGAGAGTCAAAAACGTTGGATCATTTTGAGAAGCAAGTCTATGCTTTAGCAACCTTCTGCACGAGGTCACTGAACTACATGGCACACGTTATTAGACTCGAGAGATTTGGTCAAGGAAGTCACGGAGTCGACCCCAGGGTCCATGTCGGCAGAGAACAGGGAGACGTTCAATACTCGAATGGCCACCCTAAAATCTGTAGCCAACACGTCCATTCGTTTTCTCTCCCATGCCACAGAGGGAGCTGCACGGGCGGCGGGGTCGGGCGTTGCCATCCGGCGCCACGCCTGGCTCCGCTTGTATCAGTTCTCTGAGCCCTTCAAGGTGTCTTTTACCAACACCCCTTATGATGGTTCTTCCCTTTTTGGGAAGACAGAGAGACTTTGTTCCAGAGCGAGAAGGACTGGAAGACACTGTCTGCTGTCGGGGTCCGCTTCTCACTGCCTCAAAGGTCCTTTTCCAGGAACCAGCGAGTCCAGAAGAAGATGTGGTTCCGCAAGTCTCAGGCATTTTCCTGGGACGCACAAGAATCGCCATCCCCCAGAGGCAGAGGGGGATAGGATAGATGCCACCCTAGATGCAGAAGGGGTTTTAGGAATTTTGGGTCCCGAGAACCTTTCTCTGATAAACCCGGACAGCAGCCCTGAGGGGTTGTCCAGCTGTCCATCTCTGGATGCAGTCGGAGGTCATCTATCGCTTCACCCAGTAGCATGGGAGTCCATCACTACAGATCAGTGGGTGCTGCGAGTCATATCCAGAGGGTATTTCGTTGCCTTTGAGGATTTTCCCCCATCCAGCAAAGCCCTCCCGGACATCCCACCTACACAGAGGGAAGAAGCAGCAGTGCAGTCGGACTCATTGCTGAGAAAACGAGTCATCCAACCAGTCCCCCCATACCCGTCCTTATCCAGGGTTTATTCCAGGTTCTTTTTAGTGCCAAAAAAGACGGGGGACCTCAGACGAATATTGGATCTGTCCCAGTTGAACCTGTTTGTAACTAAGACAAAATTCCGGATGGTCACGATTCAATATATTCTGTCTTATCTGCAGGACAGAGACTGGATGTGCTTGATTGACCTCCAGGATGCGTACTATCATACCAAGATGCATAGGCGCTCCCGGAGGTTCCTTTGTTTCTGACTGAGTGCCAATCATTACCAATTTCGAGCACTTCCCTTCGGTCTCACCGCGGCCCCCCAGGCGCACTAGTAGCAGCTCACCTGAGGCTTCAGAGCATTCAGGTCTTTCCATACCTAGACGATTGGCTCTTTACCGCCCCCTCAGAGCATCTACTCTGTAAGACCAGGGACTCCTTCCTTCAACTAGCCAACAAGTTGGGCATTACGATCAATATGAACAAGTCTGCTCTTCACCTGGTTCAGATTCTAGATTTCATTGGGGCATGGCTGGACACAATACAATCGAAGGTGTTCCTCACCTCAGGCAGGATACGCAACTTGAGGTTACATGTCTTACACATTCTTCAGACCCATTTACCAACAGCCGAAGCAGTGTTAAGAGCTTTAGGTTCTATGGCGGCCACAATATATCTTCTCCCCATGGCACACCTTCATATGAGGGTACTGCAGTGGACTCTAGGGGTTCAGTGGTCACTGTTAGACCTCCCTTTGTCTTTTCCAGTGAGAATTTCAGAAGCGTGCAGGGACTTCCTTTGGTGGTGGATTCAGTCCCCAGATCTCCTCAAGGGACTTCCTTTTCAACCTCCTTTACCCAAAAGCATGGTGACCATGGACGCCTCCCTACTTGAAGGGGGTGCATTGCTCGGGAAGGACAGTCCAAGGCACGTGGTCCCCTTCTGAGACCTATCTGCACATCAGTGTTCTAGAGATGAGAGTGGTTCCCCTTGCTTTGCAGGCCCTCCGTGCTCATCTTCCAATAGGAACGATTGCAATTCAGACGGACAACATGTCACTGGTCTAGTATATCAACAAACAGGGGGGAACCAGATCTTATCCCTTATGTCGAGAAGCCATGAAAGTGTGGGAATGGGCAATCTCCACTGGCCGTTTTCTGGTGGTAACACACATCCCGGGACAGTCCAACATCTTAACGGACAGGCTCAGCAGATCTATCCTGATGCCTTACGAGTGGTGTCTGAAGCTTTCAGTAGCAGAACAGATCTTCCTAGAGTGGGGTTGTCCTTGCTGCAATCTCTTCATATCTCCTTCCAATGCAAATGCAGTGAGTTTTTCGCTCTGAACCCCCGGCCAGGGGATGTCCCCAGCGACGCACTGATTCATGCTTGACCTCCTGGGCTTCTTTATGCATATCCTCCTCTTCCCCTCATGTCGACGTTTCTGCAGAAAGCCCTAAGGCTGGGGAGCACTGTGATCCTCATCGTCCCATTCTGGCTGCGACAGGTTTGGTTTCTTTTACTCAGGTCTCATCTAGCTGTTCCACCATGGACCTTGGATCCGGTCCCGGATCTGCTTTCACATCCCTTGGGGATTCCTCATCCAGATCTGGACAGTCTGAAGCTCACAGCTTGGTTGCTCTGGTTATCATGATTCTTAGGACTCCCGGTCTGTCATCTCCTGTTAAATTCATTCTGGTGGTGGCTCATAAATCGTCCACCAGAAAAGTTTATCACAATAAATGGAAACGTTTTTCTATTTGGGCCATTCAGAGGTCTTTGGACCCTTCCACTGCATCGCTTTCAGCAGTTTTAGATTTTCTAGCTAGTATTTTTCATCAAGGCATTAGTTCCTCAACGGTGAAAGTCCAACTACCACCATTTCTAATTTTCATGTTTAGGTGGACATGTCTTCGTTGGTTTCTTCTAAACTTTGTAAAGCCTTTCTCAAAGGTGCCTTTCTTCTCAGACCCCCAGTTAAGGACCCCATTCCTCCATGGGACCTCACTTTGTTGTTGCAGGCATTGGTTTCTCCTCCCTTTGAGCCTATGGCATCTGTGAATCTACAGTTTTTGACCTGGAAAACTGCCTTCTTGGTTGCCATTACATCCGGTAGAAGGGTGTTGGAGCTTCAAGCTCTTTCTATCAAAGTCTGTTACATGATCTTTCTCAGGGATAGAGTGTCGCTATGCACTAACTCGTCCTTTCTTCCCAAGGTAGCCTTGGAGGCCAGTATTAGTCAGATTATTAATTTACCAGTATTTGTTCCGAACTACCAGAACAAAGGGGAATACAAATGACATTTACTGGATGTACACAGGCAGTTGAGGTTTTATCTGCACAGGACTAAACCTTTCCACAAGTCTGATCAGCTTTTTGTGTCCTATGCCAAACCCTTCTTAGTAAAACCTGTCTCAAAAGTGACTATTACTTGCTGAATTTCACAATGCATTGGCCGGGCTTATTCAGATAGAGATTTGTCTCTTCCAGGAAGAGTGAAGGCTCATTCGACCCGATCTATGGCTACGTCAGCAGCTTTTTGGTTTAGTGTCTCCTTGGATGAGATTTGTTCAGCTGCTACTTGGGCCTCATCTCACACCTTTATTTCTCATTATAAACTGGATTTGGTGTCTAGGAGTAGAGCATCCTTTGGTTCTCTGGTGCTCCAGAATATCCTTCCAAGAGGATCTCCCAAGAGTTAGTTAGCTGGGGACTCTGGCCCACAGGTTGAAGAGCAAATTAAGTAAACTACTTCAGATAACAAAGTTATGTACTCATCATAGCATTCCTTCTGTATAGTCCTACTTCATTTGTCTTCAACCGTCCCGTCCCCCCGACTTTATCCATTGGGATATGACACGTCCTTTGTACCTTTGTACCTTGACAGTTATAACTGGGATCTGTGGTTCTGTCTGAGTTGAAG
Source organism: Protopterus annectens (assembly GCF_019279795.1). NCBI lineage: Eukaryota > Metazoa > Chordata > Ceratodontiformes > Protopteridae > Protopterus > Protopterus annectens. Next base: position 1,374,857,837 of record NC_056728.1, on the reverse strand, counting down.
TTCTTTTGTGATGTTCGTGTTGGAGGATAAGGTGGTATTTGGTTGGGTATCTGTTACCTATTAGGCAGCAAACTCTATCTGAAGGTAGATGGGCATTATGGGTAAGGGGAGGAGCATGGAGCTTGGAGCTGCAGCTGGAAAATGCAGCCGTGTCGGATCAAATATGGATCCGAGAACCCACAGGTTTAGACAGTGTGTGCACGCATATGACTGTTTCTCACTCCTTATCTTCTTTCCTGTCAAAAAAAGTTAGATTAGTTATTTTTTGTAGTTAAAAGTTACAATTAAAGTTAAGTTAGAGTTAGTCATAGTTTCACTCTAAGGTTAAAGTCTAAGGTTAATTACCTTTTCCATCTCTTAGCCTTTTGTTTGAATGTCCATTGGTTTTTGGTGGGCTTTGATTGTTATTATGTCTGACAAGTCTTCCCCCAGCTTTAAGTGTTACACTTCTTGTGGACATAAAATCCCCAGTTGGGATGCTCACAAGGAGTGCTTGTATTGCTTAAGTGCAGACCATCTAAAAGCAGTTTGTGTAGTTCCTTTAATCCACGGACCCTAGCAGACAGATGTAACAAGTTGATATACCGAGGGATCTCCTTCCATCTTCATCTCCTGAGGTTCAGCTCTTTTTCTTGTCTTCAATTTCATCATCTTCTGCGAAATAAGCAAAAAAAAAGGGTCTCTCCCTGCCTCCCTGAGAGAACCTCTGAAACTGAAAACCAAGTCCAGGAATACTTTGGATCCGACCCCCTCATATCCGAAGAAAGTGTCTACCCTGTCAGATTCATCAGCATCCTCGGATTCAGGAGAAATCATATCTTTGTCGCCTCCTCCACTGTTGGCTGTGGTGTCAGATCCATTGGCTCGGGATCTGAGAGCCTCAAGCAAATCTCCTGCCCACTCATTCAAGTCAAGCAGTCCTGGCTGCCCTTGTTGGCTTCTTTGTCCAGATTTTCTAGAAGCTGGTCCAAAGCGGACATAGGATGATGAGATTTCTCATGGCCCAGATCCAGATGGGGGAGTCTCGGCTCAGTCCCCTATCAGATCGAAGAGCTTACCCAGACCATACCGTTTGGACTCCTTCTGTGATCCTCCCTTCAGCTTTGGAGTTGCAGGGTTCGTGACTCCCGTATGAGTTAGGTTTGGTGCAGGGGAAGCTCCCTTCCTTGACGCCAGTGTTACCCTTGGTCAGCCCTGTTCCTATTCCCCTGGAGCAGAGCAGATCTTGGAGCTGAAATGTCGGTGCTGGGTCCAAGGGACTGGGATTGGCTCTGTCTTTCCCAACACCATCTCTTCCCTTAGGCTCCTCGGCCCTTGACACTTTTGGTCCAATCCCTTCTGGAGGCCATGAATCTGGCGTGAGTCCTATCTGCTTTTCCTCTGTGGCTTCTGCTTCGGGGGAGATGGAAAGAACCTCTCCTGGTCCGTCAGCTTTTCAGGTAGTGAAGAGGGTTTTCTCCTGAGTTGGAGATCCATCACCACATGTCCTGCAATCCACCCCTGTACCCCCTTCGGGTCAGGGCCTGAGTACATTCCTGGTTCCAACAGGAGATAGAAAGCATTAGAGTAAAGATCCTGTAGTTGCCATTGTGGTGGCCGTAGCCACTAAAAAGAACTGGCAGAAGAGGCTGCCAATGTCCATCCACCTAACAAGGAGTTTAGAGTGTTGGACAGTATTGGAAAGCGAGTTTACACTTCAACCACCTTTGCACTGTGGTTGTAAAATTACCTAACTCACTTTATCCGGCTGCAGATAGATCTTATCAAGGAGCTTTCTGCTTCTCTTTCTGAGTCCATGCCTGCAGAGGAAGTTAAGTAGGGTTCTCCCTAGCTGGCCACTCCATTGTCTGTCTACAGTTCCTTGATGAGGTTACTCTCCCATACAATGGAAGGTACCTCACAAGCTGCCGGTTCAGGAGTTTCCCTAAGAAGGCATACCTGGATGATGCTATGTGATTTAGCAGAGCTTTTTAAGGCATCCTTTGTGAGTGCTCCTGTGATGGCTCTTCACTGGACGGTTGTTTAGAGATACTCTCACCTGCAGCAAAAAGGACGGGACGTTTTCTATTCCTCAGAGGCAGAGATGTAAGGTTTAATGGTAGGCGCTGCCTTAGAGGTACAGGGGGTCCACAAAGTTAGGGCTTTAGAGACACCTTTCCGACAAGCCCTATCAGTGCTCCTAAAGTGCTGCCCGACTGTCCATCTCTGGAGGCATTTGGGGTCAACTCGCTTTGCACTCAGAAACCTGGACCCATTTGACTCAAAATCCCTGGATGCTAAGCATAATATCCGGAGGCTACTACATTTCCTTTTCCCTCCAAACTTCAACAAGAACCTGTCCAATGTGCCACCCAGTAAGAAGGAGCAGGCAGAACAGGAAATTCTACAACTGTTGCAAAAAAGTCATCCAAGAGGTCCCAACCAAACAAAGAGGATTCGGAACCTACTCCTGCTTCGTTTTGGTACTGAAAAAGACAGAGGACCCAAGACCCATTCTGGATCTAAGCAAGTTGAATTGTTATGTACAGAAGTCGAGGTTTCTAATGGTATGGTTCAGTTCATTCTGCCGTTGTTGCGCAAGGACGATTGGATGTGCTCAGTAGATCTCAAGGATGCATACAATCAGATCAAAATAAACAGGCAGTCCAGGAGATACCTGTGTATTTGGCCGGGAGCTGATCTTTTCCAGTTCAGAGCACTGCCCTCCCGGGTGTTCACCAAATGCATGGAGGTCATAGCAGCTCACACAAGACTCAAAGGATTCTTGGTGTTATACTTTGACAATTGGCTCCTTACCATCCCCACAAGGCATCAGCTTATCCAAGCCAGAGACTACTTAATCCAACTTTCACACTCCCTGGGTATCACTATAAACCTAAACAAATCCAGTCTGGCTCCTTTACAGAACCTGGAATTCATAGGAATGCAGCCGAACACAAGAGATCTAATGGCTTCCCTTCCTTTGCACCGTGTAATAACATTGAGGAAACAAGTCTGAGAACTGTTATCCCATCAGTCCACCCCCCTGCAAGGCTAGTTTTACAAGTCCTAGGATCCATGTCAGCAGCAATTCTGTTAGCCCCTCTGGCAAGATTCTTCATGCGGATTCTTCAGTGGACATTGGCAGTATAGTGGTCCATTTTCTATCAGCCTTTATCCAGCCTCATCAAATTGACTCCAATTTGCAAATGGTACATCAGGTGGTGGATTCAGTCAGACAATCTTCTTCTAGGCAGACCATTTTAACCCCCCCCCCCAATAGCCACAGTGACCATGGACGCCTCCCAGTTTGGGTGGGGAGGCATTACAATGGGAAGATGGTCCAAGACACGTGGTCTCCCATAAAGACCTGGTTGCATATCAGTCTCCTAGACATGAAAACAGTTCTAATGTTGGAAGCCTTTCAGGATGCTCTCCCCTTAGGGACTGTTGCAGTTCACACAGACAACATGTCTGTTTAGTATATCAGCAGAGAAGGAGGAACCCGTTCATACCCTTTGTGCACGGAGGCCATAAGGGGTGTGGGAATAGGTGATATCTTCGGACCGCCTTCTGATTGTAATGCACATTCCAGGAAAAGCCATCAACTTGGTTGATAGACTCAGCAGATCTGTCCTGGTTCCACAAGAGTGGTCCCTCAGTCAGTCCGTGGCGAGCATGATCTTCATTCACTGGGGTCAGCCTTGCTGCGACCTTTTTACCTCTCCCTTCAACAACAAATGCAGCAAGTTCTTCGCTCTGATCCTCACTCTGGAGGAGTCCCTGAGAGATGCACTGGTCCACGATTAGCCCCCAGGTCTCCTGTATGCTCATCCCCCTCTCCCACTGATCCCAAAGCTTCTTCAGAAGGCAAGCAGGCTGAAGAGCTCAGTCATCCTCACTGCCCCCTTCTGGCCCCATCAGGTTTGGTTCCCCTTCCTCTGGTCTCATCTGAAATATCCTTCATGGATACTGGAGCCAAGACAGGACATCATCTTTTACCCATCAGAGATGCAACACTCATACCTTCACACCCTCAAGTTGACCACTTGGTTTCTCCACTTACAACCCTAACAAAACAGTCCAGGCTTGCTTCCCGGGTCCGTAAAATACTTCTAGCCTCGCAAAAGGCTTCTGCTAAGTAAGTCTATACCAGTATGTGGAAAAGGTTCACCATTTGGGCTACAAATAGGGATACTGACCCCTTCTCAGCACCAGTTTTGGATATTCTGCTCTTTCTTAGTACCCTATTTAAGGAAGGAGCTAACTTCTCGACTATCAAGCTTCAATTAGCTGCAGTTTCTAATTTTTACACTGCTGGTCATTTTCATTCCCTGTCCATCTGTAGATTATGGAAGTCCTTTATGAAAGGTATTTTCTTGATGAGGCCTCCCATCAAGGACCCTTACCATCCTTGGGACCTCACTGTTGTGCTGCAGGGTTTGACTCAGGGACCCGTCGAACCAGCTGCCAGTTGTGACATGAAGTTTTTGTCATGGAAGACGGTCCTTTTAGTGGCCATTACTTCAGCTAAGAGAATTTCTGAACTACAGGCCTTCTCTTCCAAACCTCCTTACATAATTTTTTCATGAGAACAGGTTTCTCTACATATACCTAAAGTAGCCATGGAAAACAATATCAGTCAGTCCATGCACTTACCAGTGTTCTTTCCAAAGCTTTCTAACAAAGGGCAGTATGTTCTTCATCTTCTCGATGTTCACAGACAGTTACATTTCTGTCTGCACAGAACTAGACAACACAGGAAGTCTTACCAACTGTTTGTAGCCTTCTTGGCTAACAAAGTAGGCCAAACATTTTCCAAGATCACTCTAGTCAAAATGCATAACGTGTTGTATCTCTTTGTTTTCTGATCTGTTCTGAAACTGGTTTTCTGTCTCCCACCCTCTCTATTCCTGTGATGTTATAGTTGGTGGCTTTGCAGTTGCCTGCCCCTACTGTAAATTTGGTCTGGGACACTCCTCCCACTCTCGTGTTCATTCTACCTAATACAGAGAGAACATCTGAGAAGGCCAACCCACTTAGGTTCTTAACCTTGAATTATCTTCTGCTGCTCCTTTCTCCCTTTGCACTTTACTTAAAAAAACTCCTTATGTTCCGACTGAGTGTGCTTCTCAGCTGATAAGTATATTTTTTGGCACTTTTTAACTGTTCAGAGTTGAATAAAACAATTGAACTTTTACTAGCTTATTAGTCTAACACTTTACCAGACTTCTTGTAGCACACAAAAGTGCTACCAGTACTAAACGTTCTACAAGGAAACAGTATTTTTATAAGCTTCTGAGCGGTTCCAAAGTCTGCTCTTCAATTTTTCCCTTAGATCTAGGTTCTCTCCTCTCCTGCACTTTTACTAGCTTATTAGTTTAGCACTTTACCAGACGATTTCTAGCAGTTATTGTAGCACACAAAAGTGCTGCCAGCACTAAGCGTTCTACAAGAAAACAGCTCCAGTACTTATAAATGCCCACCCCTCCAGGCATGTCTAAACGTCAGTTCCCTGTGCTTTCTCCTGTAAACCTGGTGAACTTGGGTATCCTGAGGCAATGTAGCAACTGCCTCATGTATACTGACAACCCTCCCCTCTTAACTCTCAACACACAGACTTGCGAGAGATGCACTTGTATATCCAAATTGGAAGCCACACACTCTCCAGCCAAGACTGGAATAGCTGGTCAAGAGGAGAAGGTCAGCACTTGTACCACACCACGTGGAGCACATAGCCCTCCTCATTCCCACCTTTCGGCCCCAGAACTTGGACTGAAGCTTCAAAGGCAGTGGTGTTTCCATATTCATAAATAATGCGCACACCTCCAGACTGATAGCCCAACATAACTCATCTTGGATTTTTCAGGTTTAGCTAACATTAGGTTAAGACAGATTTTCAGGTCGTAGCCCGCTGTAGGTCCCCAACCATGTCCCAAGACTCACACTTCATGTTCCTAAGCACCCTGGAGAATTTTAGGGTCCAGTCTAACACTCTTATACTGGGTGACTTCAACTAACCTTCCATTAACTGGGAAAACTACTCAGATACCAATACACTTGCCCAATGTTTCCTGGAATTCATTAATTCCAATGCCTTGGACCAGCTCGTTCTTAACCCCACTAGAGGTAGCAACATCCTTGACCTGGTCATTGCTAACATGCCCGATCGTTGCTCTACACCAATAGTCAACTCCTTCCTGGTTAGATCCGACCACAAACTAATCACCTTGGAAATTCACCCCTCGCAAATGTAACCACCATGAAAAACTTTTCCAATGCTAACTTTGAGCTCCTAAAAACAGAGGTGGATAACTTCACAGCACCCATGCAAATGGAGAATAGTTCCATGACCGCTGAATCATACATCAATGCACTGTACGAACATGTACACAAATGCATGGATCTCGCCATACCCAATAGAACCAAGACGCTGTCCTCCAGAAAAAGGAAGCCAATCTGGTGGTCCCCTGCCATAAACACGCTCTACAACAGGAGGAGGAAACTGATGCTGGATAAGGTGAAGTCCCAAGACTGGAAGAACTCCCTTGTCAGCCTCAACAAGATCCCTCATCAAGTCTGCTAAAGCTAGGTATGAAAACAGAATTTCAGCAGATAGTAAAGACCACCACAAGGCCTTCTATAGTTATGTAAAGAATCTCCACGGCAATATCCAGATTTGCTCTGAGCTACTGCACAATGGTACCTCCTATACTGAGCCAACAGATATTTCCAATATACTGGCAGACAGATTCAGTGCCAGCTTTACCCCCCTATCTCCCTCCCCAAAAGACCAATCACAATACTAGTAGATTGCCATGCACCCAGTATTACTGCTGGACAAGTTAAAACAGCCCTTCCAAGGCCAAGAATACAGCTTCTATGGGACCTGACAATATCCCTGGCTGCATTCTACATGAACTACAGAGTGAACTGGCACGTCACCTGTGTGCCCTGTTCAATCACAGCCTCACCTCAGGCTTTGCCCCTACCAAATGGCACACTGCTGCAGTCATCCCTCTCCACAAAGGAGTAGTGACTACTGACCCTGGGAACTATCACCCCTTTAGCCTGACGAGTCTTGATATGCAAAGCTATGGCATGCATCATCATGGACCTAATAAACAAGGATATAGGGAATCTCCAAACTCTGGATCATATACAGTTTGGTTTTGTGAAGGGTAGATCATCCTGCTCAACTTGGTCGACTTCTTTGAGTCAGTCACCAGAGCTGTGGATGAAGGCATGGTGGTTTATACAGCCTACCTTGATCTGGCCAAGGCCTTTGATACCATTCCCCTCTCAGGAATCATAGAAAAACTCACTAAGCTAGTCATCAACCCCTATATCACTAGGTGGGTTGCAAACTGGCTCACGGATAGAACCCACAGCATGAAAGTAGCTGACTCCAATTCAGACTGCTGACCAGTCACAAGTAGAGTCCCACAGGGTTCAGTCCTGGGTCCTCTCCTGTTTGGTGTCTACTTTTCTGAAGTCCAGGCCAACACAAAGGGGCTCTGGCTGACAAAGTTCACAGACAATTGCAACTTGAGAGCTATTATTAACTCCCCAAATGATGATGACATCCTACAAAAAGTCCTCACTGAGACCGACTACTGGCGTCAGAACCATGGCCTTAAGCTCAATGCCAAAAAATGTGTTATCTCCCTTGGGGAAAAAACCCGGTTCCCTTGAATTACCACATTGATGGTAGTCCACTGAACACAGAAGGCATTATAAGAGATATGGGAACGCAGGTTGACAGCAACCTCTTTTGACCACCACATTGCCACTGTGGTCAGAAAGTCCTAAATGGCACATCTCAATACTAAGGGTTTTGCATCCAGGAAGAAAGAGGTCATTGTCTCCCCCTATTCTTCCCTCATTAGGCCAGTCATCGAGTACAATGCCCCATTTGGCATGTACCTCACTAGACACCTGCAACAACTGAAGAGGCCCCAAAAGTACTTCACAAAGAGTTACTACAGTTGTCCTATATGGACAGATTAAAAAAACTTCAGCTATTTATGTGTCTCATATAGTCTACTTAGAGGCAATCTCTGCTTAACTTACAAAGCCATGTCTGACCCAGCTCTGTTAATAATGCTACATCTAAAGAAATCCTAATCTGTCCGCACCACATGCTCCGGAGGCCTCAACCTCATTACCACAATCAACAGAACATGCTGGAGGGACAGGTTCATAACCAAGAGACTGCCCATGCTATGGAATAGACTTCCCATTTGTGCCAGGCAGAGCATCTCACTGTTCCTCTTCTTGATGAGTGGATGAGAATTAGAAAATTCACGCCGGGTATCACTCCAGTGGCTCTACTCGACAGATGCACTGGGAACTAAGGTTGGGTGACACGATGCCAGGGTAATTCTATGGGCTAGGCTTGTAAAGGCTCCAGGGCCATTAGCGTAGTACACACCTATGAACCTATTTACTCACAAAAGGGTCTACAATTACCTCGATTTCCTAGGGCACATTCTACCAGGCTATGGCTACTACTTCTGCTTTCTCATCTAGAACCTCCATTAATGATATTTGTACAGGAGCGATATGATCTAACAGTCGCACTTTTGTGGCACACCACAAGTTAGATATCACTTCTAGAAGCAAAGCTTCCTTTGTCTTGATGGTGCTCTGGCATATCCTCCATGAGGGCCTCCCGGGAGTCACGTCTATGGGGACTCTGACCCTGTTGTGAGGAGGAATGAAGGAGACACTAGATTAGGAAGTTATGTCTCAGCATAACTTGGCATCCGTGTTGTCTGTGTTCATTCCTTCTCACTTTCCCACCCAGCCATACCCCTGCCTCATTCTTCTAGAGGATTGTGGAACATGACGGGACTCTTAGGTCCCATGTCTGAGTCTCATCTACCGTTCTTCTTTGCTGTCCAGGTTATGGATGTATGTAATCAGTGAACGTGATGTGAGATGCTTGGGTGGGTGTAGTGCATTATGGGTAAGAGGGAGGAGCTTAAGAGTTGGAGCCAAGTCTGGAGAATGTGGCTGAGCTGCATCAGAGACCCTATTTTGTGGAGGAATTAAGACAGACAACACAGATGCCAAGTTATGGTAAGATGTAACTTTCTATTTACTCTGTCATAGTTTAAACAGTCAGTATTAGTCAATTTAGAAACAGGAGTTACAGCTTTACCATGGAGTAAGGGGGCTGAGAACTGTACCCAGAGCTCTTGATCAAGATTATACTGCTTACATGCCCTTTCAAATATATGAATAAAATTATCAAATTTATGCCCCTGTTCAAGTTATGGAAGGAATTTATTGACCTTTATTGCTTCTGGGGTCCAGTTATTCCCTTCCCCATTACCTCCATTACCCTCTCGTGTTGTCGCTGCTTCTCCTTTTCTTCAGCCTCCACTTGTTGCAGTCTCTCATTTTCTTCGATCTCCAAATGCTGCAGTGTCTCATTTTCTTCAATCTCCAAAAGTTTGGCCTCCAGTTTATGCTAACGCTGTTTCTCTTTTTCTTCAGCCTCCAAACGTCGCAGTCTGTCTTTGGTCTCCAGTTCATGCTGAAGCTGCTTCTCCTTTTCTTCAGCCTACAAACGTTTGGTATCCAGTTAAACTCTCTTTAACTCCAGATGGATTTTTAAGTCCTCTGAGGAAAAGGTGAACTGTCCTGCACATCCCCAACACTAGACTGGTTGATCTCCTGGTCACTGGTCCGCACTGCAGCTGAGTTCAAAGTAGGAAACATTTCCTGTCTAGTCCGGTTAACGTGCAACAGTCCTTTGGCTTCCCTCACCTTAGCCAATTGTTTTTTGTCAGCTTGCCATAATCCTTAGCCGACATCTTTGCCTGCCTTCCCTCACTAAACTAAACTAACAAAAATAAAACTGTTGTGAAAATGAAATTCTGAATGTTTAGTTTGTGGCTGTTGAGTCTACATACACCTTCAGTGACAACTGCCCACAGGCTACTGAAGTTCAATTAATATCCCACCTCTCTGACACCAATATGTGACGGCCTCTCTCTACCCAAGCCAGTAATCAAGGAACCTCCATCCTCACCACCAACACTGGTGAGAGACCAATAATAAAAACAAGAATGGAGTTACACAGTATTTCAAATGCAGGTGCCTGCAGCATTTTCCCAAAGAGCACATCGGGGACATGCCTCCAGACCTGGGACTGGACTCTCTGTCTCTCCAGATCCCAAACAAGACTCACTTTGGAGCACTTTGTCCCAGTTCCAAGTAGCTGAAACACCCACATCTGTGTATTTAATTTTCTCACACAGACACACACACACACACACACACACACACACACACACACACACACACACACACACACACACACACACACACTCCTGGGAAAGGCTGGCACAAATTTACTAGCTGTGTCTCCTTATGCCCAGACGATAAGGTAATTACGCTGCCACCAGTCATATACTATTAGGCTGTTACAAGGGTATCCAATTATACTGAATAAAATCAATGCTAATATAAATGGTAGTGTGTAACCCAAGCAGCAAGGCTTTTCGTAGTGGCCAAGGCATCACTAGAATAAGCACAAGTACTCTCAAGATGTTAAAAGAAATCTCTAAAAGACCAGCCACAATAAAAGGTATAAAAATATTTATTAATAAATAATAAAAAAGAACACATGAGATTATCAAATAGTTAAGTGCAACAAACATCAGAGTACATCAAAGGTTCAATTACAGAAGAAATAAAAAATAACACAGACAGATTCAACCAGATGAAGAAAAACAATACTTAGATAATCTCTCTGTAATTCCTGACTGTTTAAAGAAGAACTGTTCCCTATCTAACGTAATACAGCAAGGCAAGATTAGATGGAGAGTTGCTTACTTCCACAAGGTAAAGGTGATGTTCTTCCCCCTAAACTGAACTCAGCTGAACTAACTGCAATAAGAGTCATAGATTTTTATATCATGTTCCAAAGAAAAGAAAACAAAACAAGCTGATCTGCAAGTTCCATTCCCTTAGTGCTGGTTATGGAATGGCATCACATTTGATCACATGACTCTGGCACAGTTTACACTCAGAGCTTTTTTTTTCTTCTATGATCTGTTGCAGTATTTGAAAATTATAGAATTTGTTGTTTGTGTAAACATTTAATCCATTAAAAATAACAGTTGATACATTTTTAACATAATTATCTGTACAAGTCAGAATGATAGCTTTAGCTTTGCAAATAATTTTCTGTCATTTAATGATGCTGGCATATGTTGCACATGCACTGCCGTATTCTACCTGGTGCAGGTGATATGCTTTGTGACGTTGAGGTATTGCCACCTTTCCAATGCTGTAGGTAAAAATGAAAAAATACATGAAAATGCCTTTTGATTAATTTTTAGTGCTTTTGTTCCTTTTTAATTGAGAGTTTTGCTCTCAATGTGAATCTAGCCTACAGAAAACAATGGCTAGACAGCAAAATTGCTATACATTTGAGTTTGAAATCATCATACAACATTTTGCACTGCCATTTTAAATTCACTAAATGCTTTTTTGATGCAGGAAGCAGAATAGGTAGATCTGATGTAATACTTTTCATTCTTCCTCAACGAATGGGTTATGGATCTGATCCTCAGATCGACTTGGACACATACTATAGACTTTGGATCCAACTGTCAATCTCCTTCCTGTACCCATAATGCCCTAATCCATCCTCAATACCTGTGATCTTGTTTGCCACCATCATGCTCAGACGTAGGGTTGTTATCTTGAGTGTTTATTTTATTGGTTCGTAAGTGAATTTTTCTTTATCTAAAATATTTATTTTCGCTTATTTCCTCTACCTCCCTCTTAGCTTTCAGTACATTGTCAGGCTCATTAATATTTTTAAATAATATTTCCCTTGTTTTTACCATTGTTGGCATTCTCTGTCATACCCTTTAACACAGGGTAAGTTTTGATGACCATTACTGGTAATTTTTCTTTCTTTCCTCCTCCTTCTAACTTTTATACATTTAAAAAAAAAATTCCTGTCATATTCCTTTTAGTTGAAGTTGTTTTGTCTTGAGAAAGTCCTGTTTTACCATAGTACTGTCAATTCATATTTTCTTATCATGATTGACAAGCCGATAGAATTCAAGAAATGCACTTCTTTTTGGCATAAAATCCCTAACTCGGATGCCCACAAGGAGTGTGTTTATTATCTCGGAGCTGCCCACCTGGATGCTAATTGTAATATTTGTGCTGCATAATTCCAGAGTGGTGGCTGACGTTGCAGCAAACTTATTTTAAAAGGACTCCTCACTCCTACTTCAGTACCTTCTTCTGGGATTTAAACCACCCCCAGCAAACTCTAAGTCTGCTCCTTTGTAGTATAGAAAGTGCTGTCCAATGAAGTCCCCTAAGACATTGTCGGAACCACCTGCAAAAATCTTGAAATCTTCGGATCCAACATCCTCTGACTCGAAGGTTTGTTCTTCATATCCGAAATCATTGTATCATAAAGTTTTGGATCCGATCATAATATTAGACAGTTCCCTGGCTTCAGTCTCTGATCCTAGGCCTTCAAATCCGAAACCTGGCACTTTACAGAGCCAAAGAGTTCAGTCCCCAGAATTCATTCTGGATCTGATCTCTCCTACTCTGCACTCTCCAATCATGCAAACTCCCAAAAAGCATTCCAGGCCTCAGTCCATCATATCCTTCAGGTCCCCCAGAAATCTGTCAAAAGCAGATGTAGATAGGATGATACAAAAATTTCTCAGAGCTCAGATCTAGGTGGGGGTCATTCCAGATCCGTCCCCTATTGGATCTGTAAGTCTTCAACCACTACTCACACAGTGATGCTCATCATGTTACACTGCTGCAGTCATTACACTTGGGTTATCCTGCCGTCAGGCGGTCCCGCAGTCAGTCCGACTTCCAAAGTCTTGGTCCGGCATCGGTTGCTGTCGCTTCTTCCCTGACGTCAGTGCGCCAGGGGTATATAAAATGCTGCCGACGCCATTTTCTTCAGTCTTTCTTGCCGCGCGGTGCTTGATGCAAAAGCAGTTTGCAAGTGTCGGTCGGCCAACTCCTGGGATTTTCATTCCGAATCCAGAACCGAAGTCTTCTACAAAGCTAAGTACTCTGTTGGGGATACTTTTTCTTGCCTCAGACCGATGTCAGTAAAAGTTAATAATTGTATTTCTTGTGGGAAGCAAATACCTTATAAGGATTTCCATTCCTATTGTATCCCATGCCTAGGCCCAGACCACGACGTCACAGGTCGTCTGTTTTGTGCTAGGTTTAACAAGCGCACTATTAAACGTCGGTTTGATTTTGCCCGACATTATTTTGACAGAAATTTCAATTACACCATGCCGTCGGAACTACTGACGACCGGGTTACACAAAAAACACAAAGACAAGGACAGGCATCCGAGGCCCAAAAACTGACAACAAAGCCTCTTCTAGGCCAGTCACCGGTTGTCCGGTTTTCAGCGAGGCGCCTTCGCAGCCCCTGACGACTACTTCTTTGGAACCACAGGCCGCCTCTGACTCCCACGTGGAGATGGCTGGTCCTTCGGATACATCAGACTTGTGGCCTACCGAGACTAACCCTTCAGAGGGCTCCAGAGTAGCCGAACAACTCGCAGCTTCAGAGGGTGTTTTCAGGCCTACTCAGTTAACCATTAAATCTTCAGTTAAACCTAAAACAAAGAAACAACTTCAGCATTCATCAGGACAGGCCTCCATGCCTAAGAAACAGATGCTCAAAATGGCCGAAGACCTAATTAGTCTAATCAGGGGGTCCCACCCTCCCCCTGAAAAAGGCCTAGACAGGATGCAGACTATGACTCATCCGATCAGGTGTCCATCTTCTCAATTTCATCCTCAGACCAAGGATACTCTTTACCCCCTTATGAGGATTCTGAGGAATCTATTCCTTCAGCCTCTCCACCACAGGACTACTCCTTTGGGGAAACCTTACATACCATGCGGGAGCATTTCCATTTGGAGGGCCAGGATTACTTAGAATCCAAGAAAAGGCTCAGAGATTTCTTTTTATTACCTCAACACAGACCCCTTGCTATTCCGCCAGTGTTAGATATTGTGGATGATGTTTATTCTGAATCCAGTTTAAATCCTGATTCTTTACCTCCTGCTCCAGTTAAGCCAGACAGATACTACAGAGTCCCTGACTCACACAAATTCCTGTATAAAAGTCCTGTTGCTGACCCTGAAACTATTTCCCAGGGTCCCAAAGGGGTAAAGGCCTCTACAGCAAAAAATCCAGTCCCCTCTGACAGAGATTCCAGAGCATTAGACAGATGGGGGAAGAAAGTGTATACATCTGCAACTTTAGCAATGAGAGCCTTAAATTGCCAGTTTCACATGCTTAAATACCAGCAATATTTGATGTCTCAGTTGAAACAAAAATGCTTCCAAATTCAGATCTTCCTAATTATAATGAAATGCAGGATTTATTGCATGCAGCTGAACAAGTGGGAAAACATACTTTGCAATGTGGTTTTGATTCCTTAGAGGCCTCCTGTAGAGCAGCAGTTACAGGGTCTGTCATTAGAAGACATGCTTGGTTAAAAGAGCAGACACTACCAGATCATGTTAAAGCAAAATTATTAGATGCACCTTTGCAGCAGGATGTTTTATTTGGAGTTAAGGCAGAAGAGGTATTAAAGAAAATGGGAGGATAAAGCAAAATCTATGCAAATGGTAAAGGATTTCTTACAGGTTTAGCCTCCTCGATTTAGCAGAAATTGTTGGCCAACAAAGAATTGGTCCTTTCCAGTTTCAGACAGACCCCAAAGGGGCAGATACAGACGTCCAAGAGGCAGAGGTCAACCACAAGGTACCTACAGGCCTCGACAATGGGGTGCTTCAACCCAAAAAGAAGGGGAAGACAGGCCTCAACCTTATAAGAAACAGCCCCAATGACTTCCCACTACAGCTGCATCTCTCTCTTGGCAGCCCCCTTTGGGGGGAAAACTAGCACTTTTCAGTCACAATTGGCAAATGATCACCACAGACAAATGGGTTCTCAATATTGTGTCTCAAGGTTACAGGTTCCACTTTCACACTCTGCCAAGGTTAAAAGGCATGCCAAATCTGCCACCAAATCAATGGGCAGAGGCTCAAACACAAATTACAGCACTCATGGACATGAGAGCTATTCAAAAGGTGCCAACACAGGAGCAAGGACAAGGATTTTACTCAGGACTCTTTCTGGTTCCCAGAAAGGACAAAGCCTGGAGGCCTATTCTGGATCTTTCTTCTTTAAGTACTTACCTGGATGTTCCGAAATTCAAAATGTTGACACTGCAGCAGCTTCTTCCCATGCTGGGCAAGAAAGCTTGGCTCGTAACTTTGGACCTCAAGGAGGCATACCTGTATATCCCTATCAGATTGCAGAAGATACCTTAGATTCTTAGCAGGTTCAATTCATTACCAATTCTCTGCACTTCCCTTTGGCTTATCTACTGCGCCCAGGGTATTTACAAAATGCCTGGCACCAGTAATTGCATTTTGCAGACAAAAAGGAATTCAAATTTACCCATACTTGGACGACTGCCTTATTCAAGCAGAGAGCAAAGACATTCTTCTAAATCATCTGGCGTTTGTAAAAAGACTGCTAATTTGCCTAGGGTACACAGCAAACGAAATCAAAACTAGTGCCCTCACAAGAGATAATATTCCTGGGTGCCAGCTTAAATACAACGGCCCAGATGGCATATCTCACGCCAGACAAGCAAGGACAACTGACTCAATATTTCCAATTGATGGCAATAAAAACCCAACTCCCTGCAAGAAAAATTCTGCAGGCCTTGGGTTACATGGCATCTTGCATACTACTAATTCCATATGCCAAACTGCATATGAGGAAGCTACAATGGTACCTAAAGAGTGTCTGGTCTCAACACTGTCACAGTTTGGAAACAGTAATACTACTTATTCCTTGCCTTCAACAGGAGTTTCGATGGTGGTCTCAAGCCTGTCACCTCAACAAGGGACAGCCTTTCACTCAACCCACAGCCAGGCAAACACTGACAACAGATGCTTCGGATTACGCCTGGGGAGCACACATGGCAGGAAAATGTATTCATGGCAAGTGGCCCGCAGAACAAAGTCATCTTCACATCAGTCAAAAAGAGATGCTAGCTGTTCAAAATGCCCTTATAGCTTTCAAGGACCTTCTGCATCCAGGACAACTACTACTAAAGATGGACAGCACCACAGTTATATGTGGTACATAAACAAGCAAGGGGGCACTCATTCATATCCCCTCTGCAGACAAGCCATGACCTTGTGGAACACAGCTATAACCTATCAAGTTCATCTGCAAACACAATTCCTTCCAGGAGAGAAAATCACACTGGCAGACGACTTAAGCAGAAACATCATGGATCCGCACAAGTGGAAATTGCATCCACAAATGTTCAGGATGATAACACAGAAATGGTGGAGCCCGGACATAGATCTGTTCGCATCCCCAATGTATTGCCAGCTACAGAAATTCTGCACAAGGACTTACCACCCACAAGCATGGAAAGTGGATGCCCTCTCATTCAGCTGGACAAACCTACAAGTATACGCTTTCCCACCAATACCTCTCCTTTCAAAGGTACTCATAAAAGCCAGATAAGAAAGGCCAAAGATGATCCTGATTGCCGCAGACTGGCCACGCCAGCACTGGTACCTAATCTTAAAGAACTTAGCACAAGGACCACCATGGATTTTGCCTCAGATCTCACAACATCTGACTCAGCAAAACAATCAGATACTTCACAGCCAGCTCAAGACTTTAAACCTGGCTGCATGGCAGATTCCTTAGTCAAGCAAACAATGCCTCTCTCCAAAGCTATTATGGGATGTCATTATGGAGGCCAGAAGGCCTAGCACCAGGAAAGCCTATTCGGATAAATGGAAGAGATTCTGTGCCTTGACCCTCTTGTCCCAAACATTCCTCAGATACTACAATACTTGACTGAGATGCTGGACAAAGGCCTCTCCTTTTCATCCATTAAGATCCATGCCTGTGCCATCTCTGCTCATTACAACACAGATCCACCAATTTTTTCTCATCCTTTGCTAAAACAGTACCTCAGAGGGGCTAAAAACATAAGACCGCCCCGTAGAGCACCAACTCCAACTTGGGACCTCAACTTCGTCTTGGAAAAATTAACTTTACCTCCGTTTGAGCCAGCTAACTCAGCAGACTTAAAATATGTATCTTGGAAAACTGTTCTGTTCCTGGCAATAACCTCAGCTCGAAGAGTTTCAGAATTACAGGCACTAAAGGCGGTGGAACCTTTCGTCATTTTCCACCAAGACAGGGTGTCTTTAAGAACAAAACCTACTTTTATGCCAAAGGTGGTATCAAGTGTGGCTCTAAACCAAACTATTCACTTGCCAACTTTTTATCCAAATCCACAGAACAAAGGGGAGAGACTACTGCATTCCTTGGACATACACAGGCAGTTACGCTTCTACTTGGACAAAACAAAAGCTTTCAGGAAAACTGAGCAATTATTTGTAGCATATGCTGCAGGAAAACAGGGAAAAGCCGTTTCAAAACAGACCATTTCAAAATGGATAGGGCATTGTATACGTTTCTGCTATACACACCATGGGAAAAACTGCACCTAACAGCATTAGGTCTCATTCCACCAGTCAACAGCCACTTCAACTGCCTACCTCAGAGGAGTGCCTACCAAGAACATTTTGTAAGCAGCAACTTGGAGTTCTGTACATACCTTCAGCAAGCATTATCATCTGCCTCTTTACTCTAAATCCAGAGCTGGCTTTGCCACTGCAGTTCTGCAGGGCCTTATAGCCACCTCTAATGCCTTATAGAACCAGCCACCCTACCTCTGCTTTGGGATTCTACCAAAGTGTAATGACTGCAGCAGTGTAACACGATGAACATAGTACAGTTTTGTACCTACCATAAATGTAGATGTTCGAGTGTATACACTGCTGCAGACCAGGTTACCCTCCCTCCTTCCCCTCTTACTTGTTGGTACTTACCCTAGTATTCTACCCTTTGCTACCTATTCTACCCTTTGCTACCTATTGGGAGTATTTGCTGGTAACAGAAAGTATTTGTTTGCTTTTCTTATGTATGTTTTATTAGCAATTTACATTGCCTACCTTTTTGGGGGCACCTGACATCTGGGGCAAGAAAAAGTGAAGAAAATGGCGTTGGCTGCATCTTATATACCCCTGGCGCACTGATGTCAGGGAAGAAGCGACAGCAACCGACGCTGGACCATGACTTTGGAACTCGGGCCGACTGCGGGACTGCCTGACGGCAGGATAACCCAAGTGTAATGACTGCAGCAGTGTATACACTCTAACATCTACATTTATGGTAGGTACAAAACTGTACTTTTTCTCCTTCTCCAATCCACCCTTCTATTTTGAAGCCCTAGGATCCAACAGCCCGAAGCGGTCTGGAGTCTGATCCGAAGAATATCACTTCTACAACTGCGACAGCATCCTTGACCAGTTCTGCTCCTATACCATTGGATTAGAATGGGTCCCGGAGACGAAGAATTGACATCGGGTTCTTGGGGCTGGGATCTACTCCAGTGTTATCAAATCCATCCTTGCCCTTCGGAGCCTCGAATCTAGACAGCTCAGATCTAGTTCCCTCCTCCGTCCAGGCAAGGATCCAGTAGGAATCGTGATCCACCTGTACTGGAAGTCTTTGCTCCAGAGCAGGTGGCCACGGTTTCTCCAGGTCCATCTGCCTTGGAGGTTGTGTAAAGGCCCTTCGCCTCTTCCTAGAGATCCAGTCTGTCATGCCTTGGATCCACTCCCTATTCCTTCTTCAGTTTAGAGCTGTGACGTGATCAGGCCTAATGTTACGTTGTCATTCTCGCCTTCATTCTTGCTGGATGGGTTCGGAGCCGATCCTCGGCTCCGACTCGGCCTATACTATAGCTCGAGAGCTATTTTTACCGGCTCGAGGCAGCCCTATAACCCACAATACCATGCGCTAACTCCCCAGATCTCGTTTGCCGCTTCGCTGCGAGGTTGTCAGTAAAGAGAATTCTTCTATTAAACTAATTTTCAGGTAGTTTTTTTTCCAGTTACTTACTTTTGGTTAGGTCCCTACTAATTGTTTTATTCATACAACCCTTTTTGTAGCCCTTCTACCCTTCCTTAGTTCATTTTTATCTTTGGGCTTACGGGCTTTTCCTTAGTTTTCCCCACCCCTTACAGTGTCTGTGTGTGGGTTTAGTCAGTTCCCTTAACTTTTCTATTTTTAAGTTGAGTGTGTGTGGACTGACTGTGTTTTCTGTTGTTAGGACTATGTCCAAAGAAACTAAGGTCTCAGGATTCAAGAAGTGTGACTCGTGCTGTCAGAAAATGTCTCTGACAGACGGTCACACTTCTTGTGTCTATTGCTTGGGGCCTTTACACCTGCAGGACTCTTGTTCCATCTGTCATGGGTTTAGTTCAAGAGTCCTGCAGGAGAGGCGTAATAAGCTCATTTTAAGGGGCTTGTTAAAGCCCGATGACTCCCCGTCCAAGTCTGTCTCGGGGAAGTCTTCAAAAACCACCAAACCCTCGGCTCCAGCTTCTGAGTCGAGGGCTGGCGTTATCGAGATGGCTCCGACATCAGTTCCACTCGGATCCGAGGCGGGCAAAGTGGTATCCGCTCCGAAACCAGCATCGGAGCTGACCCCAGCGCGCAAGCGCTGTAGATCCCCCTGACTAGAATCCGTCCGATCGGCTCCGAGATCCCCTCTCCTATCGGAGCGGAGTCATAGGACTCACTCATCTAGGTCATCCAGGCTCTCCGACCACGACATCGAGAGGGTGGTCAGTAGGCTCATAAAATCTCAGGCACTAGCCCAAATGCTCCAGAGCCCATCTCACCAGACTGTGGCTCCTTCGGTACCGCTATCGATTCCTCCTCCGACTCACCTCTCGAGTTCGGAGCTGGAGTTTGTCGGGACCGTAACCTTGCCCACGTCAGAGCCGATACTCCCACCTTCGGCTCCGGTGTCGTTGGCTCCGACCTCTTCATTGGTTCCGTCCGTGGAGAGGTCTGGGCGCCGGGACTCCATTGTCGGCTCCGAGGGGGCGAGTGGCATCGGACCCTTGTCCGACCCCGCTCTCCCTCTCGGAGCTTCGGCTCTGGTTAGTTCGGCCCCAACATCATTCTCGGAGCCTTCTTTGTCGGTGCCGGGGGTGGTTCGGGTCTCTTCGGAGCCAGGGCTACCTTTGGTACCTGATAGGGGAGCCTTTGAGGTGAGGAGGAGCATGCTGGACCCAGTGTCCACTCCAAGGTTAAGTTCTGCAGCTCCTCCCTCTACAGTGCCTGTTACGGTCTCTGGCCATCCTCCTACATCTGACAGCAGAGATCCAAAACATAGGGTACCCACTTTGGGTGTCTCCTCCTCTTCCGAGGGCTCCCCTGAAGTTTCAGGGGAACCCCCCTAGGAAAAGAAAGTGCAAGAGGAAGCACATAGACTCCCCCGAGTCTGTCACGTCGGACACCGACTTGGATGAGTCGGAGGGTTCCCCCAGATCCCCCTCTGAGGATGTCTCCTTTTCAGACATCCTAGAAATCCTAAAACAGAGGGGAAATTGGTCCACTCTCAAACCCTCCGAGGACGAGTCGGTTTACCTTGACGCTTTTGGATCCCGCCCTTCCACCTCCTGGGTGTCTCCCCCTTTCGACCTACTAATGGAGGTAGTGGCTAGAAAGGCGTGGGCAGCACCTGATTCAATGGAACCTACCCCTAGGAGGCCCTCTAAATTTATTTCTGCACCAGAGGACAAATCCTTTCTCACCAAAGGTGTTTCGGTTGATGCTGTGGTGGTAGCAGCCGCCACTAAGAAGGAATTGGCTGATCCTTCTGTACCTGTTCATCCTCCTAACAAAGAGTCCAGGACCATGGACAGGTACGGCAAGCGGACATTTGCTTCAGCGACCTTTACTATGCGGTCGCTGAACTATTTATGTCATTTCACCCGCCTTCAGAGAGACTTGCTCAAAGAACTGGGTGAAACTGTACAGGATCCTTCTGCTGCGGGGTATCAGGACAAGATGAACTCCCAGCTGGCCACCCTGAACTCCATTGTTAACTCCTCCATGCGGCTTATCTCCTACGCAGCCGATGGAGCGAGTAGGGTCACAGGCACAGGTGTTGCGTTGAGACGTCACGCTTGGATTCGACTCTGTAACTTTGCCGATCCCTTCAAGGCGTCCTTCACCAACACCCCCTATGATGGTTCAGAATTGTTTGGACCTCAGGTGAAGAATACCCTCACCAGATGCGAGCAAGATGGTAAGACTCTCTCTGCCGTGGGAGTCCATTTTTCCACACCTTCTAGACCTTATCCTAAGGGACAGAGGGGTGGAAAGATGTTGTTCCGCAAACCACAGGGAGTTGCGCCTGCCGCACGTGGTGAATTTCCCCCCAGAGGCAGAGGGGGGGAATAATAACAGACGCCGCCCCAGGGGCAGAGGGGGTCCACAGAACCAGGGTTCCAGGGGAATCTTTCCCTGACCAACCTTTTCAGCATCCCTGAGAAGCTGCCCGACTGTCCGCCTTCGGAGGCAGTTGGGGGGAAGATTATCCCTGTACCCGGAAGCCTGGCAATCCCTCTCCCAAGACACATGGGTACAGAAGATCATATCCGAGGGTTACAAAATTCCCTTCACTTCCCCTCTGGTACAACCGCCAAGACCCCTACCTGACGTACCACCCGCACAAAGGGGTCAGGCACAGCTAGAAATAAAAAAAGCTGTTGGAAAAAAAGAGTCATCCAGGCAGTCCCAGCAGATCAGCTAGGATCCGGAATCTACTCCAGATTCTTTTTGGTACCAAAAAAGACTGGAGACACATTTTGGACCTCAGCAGATTGAACAACTCTGTACAAAAGACAAAATTTTGGATGGTAACACTGCAGTCCATTCTACCCTATTTGGACAGAAACAACTGGATGTGCTCGTTAGACCTCCAGGACGCGTACTATCATATAAAGATACACAGGTGCTCCAGGAGGTTTCTCCGCTTCCGGCTGGGAGCCAGTCATTATCAATTCAGAACCCTGCCCTTTGGTCTCACCACAGCCCCCCGGGTGTTCACCAAATGCTTGGCAGTGGTCATGGTTCACCTGAGACAAAAAGGATTCCAGGTGTTTCCATATCTAGACGACTGGCTCCTTTCCGCTACCACCAAGCAGCATCTTATAATAGCCAGGGATTACACTTTTCAACTTTGCAACAATCTAGGTATTTCTATAAATTTTGCAAAATCCTCCTTGTCGCCTTGTCAATGTATAAACTTTATAGGCGCCATATTAAACACCACAGAAATGTCTGCAACATTACCACCTCAGAGAGTGACAGACATAAGGCGGAATGTTCAGTCCTTGTTTCAGCCCAACAGAATTCAAGTCAAGCTAGTATTGAAAGCGTTAGGCCTCATGGCAGCGGCGATTCTTCTACTTCCCATTAGCCAGCTTCCACATGAAGCTCCTCCAGTGGATGCTGTTTTCTCAGTGGTCCTTTCAACAGCTCCCAATGACTCACAACATCTTGATAACCCCATCATGCAAGAATCATCTCTCCTGGTGGATGGCTTCCCCTCAGCTTTTTCAGGGCAGACCCTTTGCCCCCCCCCAGTTGCCACGGTGACAACGGATGCCTCCCTGATCGGGTGAGAGGGGCATTATCAGGGCAGGACGGTCCAGGGCACATGGCAACAGTTAGAACGCCACCTGCACATAAATGTCCTGGAGATGAGGGCGGTGCTTTTAACGTTGCAAGCCCTTCAGAGCTCTCTTCCCACAGGGACGATAGCAATTCAAACGGACAATATGTCTGTGGTGTGGTACATAAACAAGCAGGGCGGAACAAAGTCCTACCCCCTATGTCGAGAAGCACTCAGACTTTGGCAATGGGCGATTTCCTCTCAACGGTTTCTGATAGCAATGCACATCCCCGGGAAGTCCAACGTCATAGCGGACAGATTGAGCAGAACTATCCTCATGCCTCACGAGTGGTCTCTAAATCAAGCGGTAGCAGACAGAATATTTCAGAAGTGGGGCCAGCCTTGCTGCGATCTTTTCGCAACTCCTCAAAACAGAAAGTGCCTCGACTTCTTCACACTCTTTCCTCTACCAGGCCATCCCCCCAGAAACGCTCTTGTTCACGATTGGCCCCGGGGTCTTCTATATGCCTTTCCTCCCTTACCATTGATACCGCAATTAATTCAGAAAGCAACCGCATTGAGATCCAAAATGATCCTCATTGCTTCGTTTTGGCCTCGACAAGTATGGTTTCCGTTCTTGCACAGTTACCTACTGGAACAGCCTTGGCATCTGGAACCCCTTCCGGATCTGTTGACCCATCTCACGGGCAAGCTGCATCGGTCTCTTCATTCCCTCAACCTCACAGCTTGGTTGCTCCACTTCCAGCCATAGCCAGGCTTCCCCTTATTTCTCCTCCTGTTCGTGATATCATTCTGGCTTCCCATAAGTCCAGTACTAGGAAGACGTATGCGAGTAAATGGAAGCGTTTCTCGCTCTGGGCTCAAGCTAGGTCTTTAGATCCTTTCCATGCACCCATTCATAAGGTTCTAGAATTTCTGGCGGAACTCTTTCATTCAGGGTCATCGTCAGCCACTATCAGGGTACAATTAGCGGCCATTGCTAATTTTCATGTGGGGCTCTCAGAAGCAAATATTATGTCCCACAAACTCTGTAAAGCCTTTCTCAAGGGCATCTTTTTGCTTAGATCTCCAGTTAAGGATCTGCCCCCACAATGGGATTTGAATTTAGTTCCAACCTCATTGATTCTTCCTCCTTTTGAACCTGCAGCTTCTTGCTCCCTCAAGCTTCTTTCTTGGAAAACTCTGTTTTTAGTAGCCATAACATCTGCCAGAAGGGTATCGGAACTTCAAGCCTTGTCTGTCCGTCCCCCTTATTTGGTCTTTCACAAAGACAGGGTAACTCTCAGAACAAACCCTTCCTTCCTACCGAAAGTGTCCTCTGAAGCAAATCTAAACCACTCCATTGACTTGCCTGTCTTCTTCCCAGACTATTCCAACAGGGCTGAACAGAAATTACATTCATTGGATGTTCATCGCCAACTACGGTATTATCTAGACAGGACAAAACAACTCAGAAAGTCAGACCAGCTCTTTCTCTCTTATGCTGCAGGAAAGAAAGGGCTTCCAGTATCAAAGGTTACTCTTTCCAGATGGTTGACATCTATTATTACCTTTGTCTATGAGTTGAGACACAGGCAAATTCCGTCTAGGCCTAAGGCAAGGCTCATTCAACCAGGGCGCTATCAACATCAACGGCCTTTCAAGCAAGGTTACCATTAGATGCCATATGTGCAGCAGCTACATGGGCTTCCCAACATACCTTTATTGCCCATTACAAACTTGATATAGCCTCCAGAAATAGAGCTGACTTTGGTTCCACTGTACTCAGGAGTCTGTTCCATTGAGCCACCCAGGACCAAGGTGCTAGGGACGCTGTCCCATCCAGCAAGAATGAAGGTGAGAATGACAACTTAACATTAAGAAGTTATGTTCTTACCATAACGTTCCATGTTAGTTGTCTTCTTCTCGCCTTTTTTCTTGCGTCCCTCCCTCCTTCCCCCTAGCCTGGGCAGACTTGAGGTCTCTGAGTCCTTCCATTTCTGGAGATACAACATGTTACGGTTTCCCCGTATCCTTAGTGTTACTAGCAGGGAGTCTGTACTTACAAATGAGGATTATAATAATATATTTATACTATGTCTTCGCTTCCAAACGAGATTGGGGAGTTAGCGCATGGTATTGTGGGTTATAGGGCTGCCTCGAGCCGGTAAAAATAGCTCTCGAGCTGTAGTATAGGCCGAGTCGGCTCCGAACCCATCCATCAAGAAAGAAGGCGAGAAGAAGACAATTAACATGGAATGTTATGGTAAGAACATAACTTCTTATTCTAGATGGACAGCCAGTTCCAGCTAGATTCCAGTCAGTTTTTGTAGAGGAACTCCCCCTCTCTTCAGTTACCTCCCCAAAATATCCACCAGAGGAGATCCATCAGGAGAGAACGTGCGAGAGGAGGCACATAGATTCCCCGCTGAAATCTCTAATGGAGGATACTGATTTTGAGGAAGGAGAAGGGTACCTCAGATTACCACCAAATGACATCTCCAAGGAAAGAGCTGGATAGCATTGAGCCCATTCTGAGACACCTGACAAATTCTTAGCTCCCCTAAGGATAAACCCCACTGCAGCAAAGGAGTCCCATTAGATGCTATAGTGGTGGTGGCAACCACTGAAAAAGAGCTACCAGAACAGATCTCATCTGTCTGTCCACCAAACAGAGAGTCTAGGGCACTGAGCAGATTCAGAAAAGGAGTCTTTGCCTCTGCGACTTTCGCCTTGAGGTCTCTTAACTACCTGTCACATTTCACGAGGCTACAGAGAGATTTGATTAAGGAGCTTTCAAATTCTCTCTGAGTCCATGTCTGCAGTGGATTTCAAAAGATCATCGTCTCAGCTGGCCACTCTTTTCTCAGTTTCTAATGCTTCCATGAGATAGACCTTTCATGCAGCTGAAGGCACCCCACAGGCTACTGGTTCAGTCATTGCCATAAAGAGACATGCCTGAATGCAACTGTGCGACTTTGCAGAGTCTCTCAAGATGTCATCAGCACTCATTTTGATGGTGGTACTTTATTTTATCCATCAGTAAAATAAACACTTACCTGCAGCGAACAAGTAGGGAAGATGTTGGCAGTGGGAAGTAAGTTTTCTACCTCTCAGCAAACATTTTCTAGGAGTCAGAGAGGCATTAAGAAAATGTCAATCCACAAACCTTGGGGAACTTTCCAAGATCTGTGCAGGGATAACTCCTTCAATGGTAGACATTGTTCCAGAGGCAGAGGAGGCCAGCAAAATCAGGGTTTCCACAGTTCCTTTCCAGACAGACCCTTTCAGTGCTCCTGAAGTGCTGCCCGACTGCCCACCTCTGGAGGCAGTCAGGGGAATGATTGTCCTTGCACCCAGATGCCAGGGCAACTATAACAGAAGATTCCTGAGTGCTAAAAATAATATCCAGAGGTTATTCTGTACACTTTTTCCAATCCTCTATCTGCAAAAGAAAGAAGCTTCCTGACATTCCACTCAGAGGAAGGCAGCAGCACAAAAAAATTCAAAAGCTGCTAGACAAAAGTCATCCAAGAGATCCCACCAGACCAAAATGGATTCAAAATTTGCACATGCTTCTTTTTAGTGCCCAAAACAACAGGGGACCCGAGTTCAGTTTGGGATCTAAGCAGACTGAATCAGTATGTGAGAAAGTCAAAGTTCTGAATAGTCATGGTACAGTTAATTTTGCCATCTCTTCACAAGGAGCATTGGATGTGCTCTATAGATCTTCAGGATACATACTGTCACATCAAAATAGACAGGCACTCCAGAAGACACTTTGGTTTTGGTTGGGAGATGGTCACTACCAATACAGAGCCCTGCCCTTTGGACTCACCACAGCCACCAGGGTGTTTACCAAATGTATGGTAGTGGTGGCAACTCACTTGAGACTCAAAGGTATTCTGAGTGTTTCCATATCTAGATGACTGGCTCCTCACTGCCCTCTCCATGCATCTCCTTCAACAATCCAGGGACTGTTTGCTCCAGATTTGTCACTCACTGGGAATAACAATCAATTACGTCCAATCAAACTCAACACCAGTGCAGAGCTAGGAGTTTCACCTCAGTGTTCGTGAAAATCTATTGCCAATCATTAACAGACCGGAGTTCCTCTGTGGCGACCTCTAATCAGGAAAAGCCGAAAAACAACAGCAACAGAGCCAGGAGTTTATTGATGCACATCTGAGCATGACACCGCAAATTGCATCATTGCCAACTCATCGCATAGAAACATTCAATTTTCAAGTTCATCACATTGTTTTCAGTCTGTCTTCTCTAGCCAGATTCATTCTTTAAGTACAGGGCTTCAAGTACAGGGGTTTATGGCAGCAGCAATAGTTCTGCTTCCTTTAGTACAGTACTGTATGCGTGTCCTTCAGTAGACTGTAGCTGCTCAATGGTCTATTTTTTGACAACTTCTATCCTTTCCAGTCAAGCTTTCACCAATATGCAAACACCATATCCATTTATCTAGGCCGACCTTTTATTCTACCGGCCCCATTGGCCTCAGTGACTATGGATGCTTCCCAATTGGGGTGGGGGGGCATTATTTGGGAAGGACAGTTCAAGGCAGTTGGTCCCCACTAGGAACCAATTTGCATATTAATGTTCCAGAGGTGAGAGCAGTCTTAATAGCATTACAAGAATTCCGAGATGCTCTTCCTCTAGGGACTATTGCAGTTCAGATCAACATCTGTTGTCTGATACATCAACAAACAAAGGGGAAACCGATCTTACTGCCTGCAGACAGAGTCTATGAGAGTGTGGCAATGGGCAATCTCCATCAACCACTTTCTAGTGACAGTGCATATTCTGGGGAAAACCAACATTTTACGGACAAATTAAGCAGCTCCATTCTGATGCCTTGTAAGTGGTCTCTCAAGCAATCAGTGACAGAATATCTTTGGGGCCATCATTGCTGTAACCTCTTTGTGTCCCCCCACAACAACAAGTGTCGCAGGTACTTTGTTCTGATCCCTCCTCAGGGAGAGTCTCCGATGCTGTAGTCTAGGTTTGGCCATCTGGTCTCCTTTATGCTTATCCTCAACTTCCTTTGATTTCAAAGTTCCTACAGAAAGCAGCCAGGCTGAAGAGCTCTGTCATTTTCATTGCCCCGTACTGGTCTGAACAGGTGTGGTTAACCTTCCTTTAGTGTCATCTTCATTATCCTCCATGGATACTGGACCTAACGTCGTATCTCCTCTCACACCCTTCAGGGATGAGTCACCCCAATATCCCAGCCCTCAGACTGATCACATGGTGTCTCCATTTGCAGTAATTGTCAGACAGAAGTACGTGCCATTATATTATCCTTGCAAAAAGACTCTACCAAAAAAGTTTACAAGAGCAGCTGAAAAAGATTTTCCATTTGGGCTTTAAAAAATTATGTTGACCCTTTTTCTGTCCTGGTTCTTGCTGTTCTTGAATTTCTGACCCGTCTTTTTAAAGAAGGAATTATCTTAAACTGTAATTGGCAGCCATTTCAAACTTTCATACAGAAGACCAAAATTATTCCATGGCTTCTTCCCAACTATGTAAAGCCTTTCTAAAAGGAATTTTTCTCCTTGGACCACGAATGAAAGACCCTTTACCTCCCTGAGATCTGACTCCAGCACTGCAAGGTCTGACTCAAAAACCCTTTGAAACTTCAGCAAAAAATGATCTAAGATTCCTGTCATGAAAAACAGCCTCCTTAGTAGCTATCACTTCAGCAAAAATAATTTCTGAACTCCAGGCTCTGTCATCAAATATTCCCTACATTATTTTCCATAAAGACAGGGTTACTTTACAAACAAGCCCTTCCTTTTTACCTAAAGTGGCTTTTGAGTCTAACATTAACCAATCCATTCATTTACCGTTTTTCTTTCCAGATTTTTCAAACAAAGGAAAATACGTGCTACATCTCCTAGATGTGCATAGACAATTATGTTTTTATCTACACAGAACAAAACAAATAAAAAATCAGATCAGATGTTTGTTTCCTTCTCACCTAAAGGATTGGGTTGTCCAGTTTTAAAGTTATATTAGTTAAATGGATTACGGATTGCATTTCTTGAATTTATTCTCAACAAGGCATCTCCGTACCAAGACCACCTTAAGTCCATTCAGCTAGATCCTTGGTCACTTAATCTGCTTTTTGGTCAAGAACCTCTGTTGATATTTGTGCTGCAGCCACTTGGTCCAGTGTTCATACCTTTGTTACTCATTACAAATAGGCTCTAATATCCAGAGGCAGAGCTGCCTTTTGCTCAGCAGTTCTCTGAAATATCCTTCCATGAGGGCCATATCTGGCTTTAGGCACCAGCAAACCCTGCAGTTGCTGGGAGCCCCCTGGTCCTGGGGGGCCCCAACCACAGCAAATTATCTTATCTTGATATTTTGTAACATGTCTTTTAAACCAACAAAAGCTAGTACAGCAATCCTGTATGCTTAATAAATGGGGGGGTAATAATAACTCTTATTTTTATTTCCTTCAAAAGTCAGAGATCTTTAGTTATAGTCAGAGTGTTTTGTCAAGTAACAGGCTTCACAATTCCATTAAATGTTTTACCACTGACATACTGCCCCTGGCTTAGTTAAACCCTGTTGGTATACATCCTCCCCACTAAAACTAGGTGCCTACAATACCTGTGGCTGCAGGGGTGTGGGGCTCCACAAAAGATGCTGTTGGTTGGAGAAAAATGTGGAAAAAATGCAATTAATTTTTGCTTGTACTGTTTAATCTGAACCGGGCTGTGATATGACCCTGTTGGATAAAGCAGATAATAAACATGAATAAGGTTAGAATATGAGAGAGATCAGCAGGCCGAGTGACTGATTTCAGTGCACATCATAGAGTTTCAGAAGATCTAATGCTTCTGATCTTCAGGGATGGTTTCTCTTTCAGGGAGTTTAATAAATGCTGCCAGAACACCAGATACTGTAACTCTCAATGTCTTTGCTGAAGAATTCTGCTCAGTGCCAAAAACAATAGCAGAATAAAGGCTCAAAATGAGGATCACATTTTAAATATTTCTCTTATTCACTTAAAAAGTTACTAGAATAGCACATTTTGCATCAACATGCATTTTTTTGGACAATAAGTATAAAGCTATGATGTCTGGATTTACTGACTGTAATCTTAAATGATTTGCCTGCAAATAAAACTTTATTTTTATTAATTTTTTTTATGAAGGACAGAGCAAAATTATGAGGCAAAATGAAGGAATATTTGTGAAATCAGGGACAGTGACATGTATTCATTTACTCCTCAATGAGATAAAGTGACTTACTCCTGCTGTTTGATAACTGCTAAACAGCAGTCACTGATCTGGTGTGGCAGTACCAGTGTTGCACAATGTATTGCTATTTGCTAAAATAAGTACAAAATTAGTATTGCTGTGACGTGTGTGTGTGTGTGTGTGTGTGTGTGTGTGTGTGTGTGTGTGTGTGTAAAAAATATCACTGATTTGTTTCAGTACACACATCCAATAATGCTGGAACACAAACATTTTTCTGCTGGGTATCAGTAAAAAATGCAGCTAACAAATAATTATATTTTAAAAGTAAGGCGTAAAATATATCACAGAACATTCAGACAGATCTTCTAGGAATCCGGTGGCCACCCACTCTCCAGACTGTATAAATGGATACAGAGGGGGTCCCTTATTCATCCTTGACTGTGTGGGGGCCCCACAAAAGCTGTTTCTGGTTAGGCAAAAATGAGGAGATAAAAATGATTTAATTTTCTGATTATGCTCTTTAAACTGAACAGAGCTGTGATATGACCTTGTTAGGATAAAACTGATAATGGACTCTGCTATCAACCGCACCCACTTTCCTCACAATCACACATCAGGTATGTATACAAGTGGCTGCCTTTGGGAGTTAGGGTTGAGAAGTGAGGAGTCATGCTATGTATATGTATTGCAGCAATCACTTGAAATACGTGACTGTGGCCATGTGAACCGTTGCTTTCATCCCAATCTAATACCAGAAGGATGCATCGGCATTGACTGCCATTTTTGGGAGATTAGAGAGGCAGGCAGTATTCCAAGACGGGATCTGTGTATCCTCACAACAAACTGGCTTATTAGTTTATTGTGAGCTAAGATTTTGTCAGCTTTGAACATTAAGCCTTAGGCAAAATTTATATCTTCATTGAAAGAAAAAAGTAAGACTGCAATTCTTTTTCTTATTCATGAATTTTGTTTAGGTTACTGTTGGATTAAAATTTTGGGAAATGCTTTAAAATACTTTCTAGAGCATCTATAGCCCCTATGGCTTCTGGGAGAGTGGCTTGATTTATTTCCTAAATGGTTATCACTGTGCTGTCTTGGTCAGGAAAGGTATGTTGAAAGGATGCAAAGAAAATTAAAGCTGAACAGCAACACTGCATTTCTTTCTTTAATCATCATTTTTGTTCAAGCCATCATTGGATGAAAAAGTTGTGCAAAAAGAAGAAAAAAAAAAGACCTAAAAGCACTTCAGAGCATATATAAAGTCAGGGCTTCTTGAAAAAGCTGAAGAGAAATATGAGAAATGGAAGTAAAAAGTAACTTGCATGGTGTGGGGAACCCAAGATGGGGAGAAACAAAGGGGAACACTGGAGAATGTATGCGTGTTTTTGGGGGTCTGAAACAGTAGGCAATGCCTTATGGCACCATTTCACCTATGTCCAGTAGTGTACAGAGTTGTAATGTATCCTTGTTATATCTATATGACAATAACTGTGAATGTCCCTTTGTGAGAAGGGCCAACATACTGTGGTACATAAGCTTGTTGTAATGTAAGAGCATTGTAGCTACAGACCAGTCTGTGTGTACTACTCCTAAACGTTTGCAGCATGAGCTAAAAGGATGGCTAGGAAGTCTGGCAGTGACAGGGTAATATTTAGGAAGTGCTCAGGGGGGCCCCAAAGTGCTAACACTGGCCCTGATGAGGGCCACCCAAGATCTTTGAAGCTGGGGACTGTTTCCCTTTCACTGAGGAAGAATGGAAAGGACAACATCATATTTAAGTTATGTACTCACCATAACTAGGCATCTGTGTTGTTCATTTTTATTTTTCCTTAATTCATCCCCCTTCATAAAATCTTCTGGAGGAACCTGTTGGATTATTTATTGGAACTTGTAGTTCCTGGATTGAACCATATTCTTTCAGCTATCCCTTTTCTCTATCTAATTTATGGGGATTTTATGGCAACAAACTTCATCTGAGGTGTTGAGGATGGACTAGGGCATTATGGGTAGAGGGAGGAGCTCGAGCGTTAGATCCAAAGTCTATAGTATCCTGCCAAGTCGAATCTGAGGATCGGATCTGTCACCCATTCATTAAGGAAGATTGAAAATGAATAACATAGATTCCTAGTTATGATGAGTACATAATTTTTAAATATGAACAACCTGTTCCGTATGATTCAGTATCAAAAAGTGTAAAAATAGCTATAATTTATTACTAAGAACTTATTTGCTAAAGTCTCTTGCAAAATGCATACCATGCTCCCAAGTTCCTAAACTCCAAAAACAGCTGCCCTTCCATTTGCATTATTTGGTTGTGCCATGTGATGACTCATCACCTAGCTAAGAGCTGGCATGCATGCAGGGGAGTGCACAGTAAAATGTTGTTTAAAACATTTGTTAAAATAGTTTTGTTTTTAAATTGAAAAGTGGTTTAGCAGTTTAATTATTTCTAAAACAATCAGAAAACTAACGGAAGTAAATGTAGGTGGAAGAACCATTTCTTAATGTAATGTAAGCAGTCCATCTGCACATAATCTCTAACATTCTTTTTCTTAAGATTTAGGATAAACTGTTAGAGGCGGAGAGTAAAAAAGAGAACATTATCACCAAGTGAAAGTATTTAATCAGGCTGTACTCAGTGTAAAATTATCACAAACTCTGTTGTAAAAAACAGTGCTTATGTTACACATTTAGTGTTGAGTGTATTTATTGGACTTGTACAGACTGAACTACAAAATAAGTTTTATTAATATATTAACACTGAAAAATCTGCTTCATATTTGCTTGGAGTATAGGAAAGAAAGACTTGTGTAAGGATATGGGAGGGACAGCTGCAGCAGAGGCCAAGTGTAGCCCATACTACTAGACTGATAGATCATGGATATTTGTCTTTTGGCGTCTTATTTTGTCCACAGTTTCTGACCTAATATTAATGCCTGTCCTTGATGGGCCAGCAATGACTGAGTTCTTCCTCACCATTTGTCACAGTTTAGCACTTGTGTTTCTCATAAGCTACCACCATGCTGTGGGGCAGACATGCTCCATACTGCTACATGCTGTGTAGTTGTACATTTACTACATAAACTTGTATCTCCCGAATCCACCATTTTTAGGTTGCTCTTGTTCTTTGGATATTGATCCCGACATGTCATTGTAAGTGCCTTGAAACAGATCCACTGACTGTGTGGCCTTCGGATTGCCAGCCAATACCCACATAGGCTTTCCTGTGTTTTGCATCAGAGAGGAACACAATGGATCACTGCTGTAAATGCCAGTAACTCAACCCCTTTAACCTACAGATATCAGAAGAAAAAATTCAGTTCCTGGCCTCCCTTTGTTACCATGAGGATGATGGCAAATGAAAGTGACCTATATTGGGATCAGCAAGAGAGTCCATTGTTCTAACTGCCTCAGCAGGAACAGGAGCACAAGGGTCAAAACTCAGAAAGTAGTTCACAGTTTAGCCATGTCCTAAAGTTAAGTCCATTGTAAAAATGGCCACCTGGTCCCCACTTTTGTTGAAATTATCCTCAGTTAGTGAGGGTTGCAACCAGTGTCTGTCCCCCACCCACTTCACTGGATAGTGAGGGTCCTTGAGGAGACTAATTACTACCCTAGTAGATGCATTCCAGGATGTGCATGCCTCACAGCCCCTGGTTGATCACCAATAATTTGCTGATGACCAACTTGATCCTGGGGAGCAGTGTTTGGTAATCCAGCTATCAGTTAGATTATTTGAGGCTGAAGACACATCTGGTCTACTGTATGCCAGCATGGTCTGTTGGCCCAGGTTTGGGTGGGGGTTGCCGAGTCATCTTATTCCAGGGCTTGTGATTTAAGGCTTAGACATCAAACAGATGTTTGGTGTTGTGTGTAAACTTAAATCCTGGTATAGTGGGAATGCACCATCTGGGAGAATGGCCTGATTCCAGCTCTTGAGTCCACCACAGGTGTCTTTATCACCACAGGACTGTCTTGGTAGTCATGCATGTTAAGTTGTCAATCTCGCCTTCATTCTTGCTGGATGGGTTCGGAGCCGATCCTCGGCTCCGACTCGGCACTTGCTTTAGCTTGAGAACTCCTTTTACCAGCTCGAGGCAACCCTATATCCCATGATGCAAGGCGGAACTACCTCAGATCTCGTTTGCCGCTTAGCGAAAGAGGTCTCCTTTGCCAGCTGAGGTAAGTGATTTTCTTGGTAAAATCAGAAAAGCTTAGTTAGGAATTTATTTCTCCTTTTAGTCATAGTATAGTCTGTAGTGAATTACAGCCCACCCTATTCCCTTGTTTTCAAACTTTTATAACCCTTTTTTTATAACCTTTAGTATAAAGTTTTAGTTAGGCCTAAAACCCTATTGGTTAATCCCTTCCTGTGTGTGTTGTGTGTAGGGGATTAATTTTGTGTGTTTGTTGGGGTTTGTGTGTGTTACTTCCTCCTAGGTTATGTCTAGGGAAGGCAAGGTCTCAGGCTTCAAGAAGTGTGACCAGTGCTGTCAGAAAATGTCTCTGACAGACGGTCACACTTCTTGTGTTTATTGCCTGGGGCCTTTGCACCTGCAGGACTCCTGTGCTTTGTGTCACGCTTTTAGCCAGAGAGTCCTGCAGGAAAGGAGGAATAAGCTTATTCTCCGAGGCTTACTTAAGCCAGAAGGTTCTCCCTCTAAAGCAGGGTCTGGGAAACCTTCTAAACCACCGAAGGCTCAGGCTTCAGTATCCAAGCCTCCTCCGGTGGCTCCGGCTCTGTCGGAGCCGAGATCGGCTCCGGCTGGAACCGATGCATCTACCTTTAAAGTAGTAGGTTCGGCGCCGGCTGGCTCCGATACCTTGTCTACTGTGGCCTTGTCGGCTCCGGCTGGAGCCGACACTTTATCCAGCATCGGAGCCGAGAAACCTTCGGCTCCATCTGGAGTTCAGGGGACTTCGGCTCCGATGGCTTCGACCCGAAAGAGATCTCGGTCCCCTTCGATACTGAGTATCCATTCGGCTCCGGGGTCTCCTCTTTTGTCGGAGCGGAGCCATCAGAGCCGATCTTCGAGATCTTCCAGGCTGTCTGACCACGACTTAGAGAGGGTGGTAAGCAGGCTGTTGAAGTCTCAGGCACTGGCCCAAATGCTCCATAGCCCGTCTCAACAGACTTCGGCTATAGCCTTACCCCTTGAACTTCCTCCTCCGACTCCACACCAGAGTTCGGAGACGGAGCTTCTCGGGACAGCGACCGTTTCGATGCCGGAGCCGATACATCCTTCGGCTCCGTCATCCTCGGCTCCGATCTCCTCCTTGAGGCATTCCTTGGAGGGATCCGGTCGTCGGGTTTCCACTGTCGGCTCCGAGGGGGCTAGTGGCATCGGACCCTTGTCCGACCCCGCTCTCCCTCTCGGGCTTCGCTTTGGTAAGCTCGGCGCCGACATCGCCTCGGAGCCTTCCTCTCATTGGAGCCAGGAATTCCTGTTTCTTCGAGCGGGATATTCTGGCCTCCCGGGAGGGGAGCCTTTGAGGTGATGAGGAGTGTCCTGGCCCCTGAGCCTGGTCAACGGTCCATCCTCTAGCTCCTCCCTCATCAGTGCCTGCAGACGCCTCTTGCCAGCCTCTTGCTCTCAGGCCCAGGGATCCATCGCCCCAGGTTTCCCCACTGGGAATTTCCTCCTCTTCCGAGGTTTCTCCTGATCCTGCAGGGGAACCCCTCGAAGAGGACGGTAAGAGGAAACACACAGACTCCCCTGAGTCTACTACATCTGATACCGACTTAGATGAGTCGGAGGGTTCCCCACGGTCCCCTCTGAGGATGTCTCCTTTTCAGACATCCTTGAGCTCCTCAAACAGAGGGGAATTGGCCTCCATTGACCCCTCCGAGGATGAGTCGGTATACCTGGAGGCTT
The DNA here is from genome assembly GCF_019279795.1 of Protopterus annectens. Classification (NCBI taxonomy): domain Eukaryota; kingdom Metazoa; phylum Chordata; order Ceratodontiformes; family Protopteridae; genus Protopterus; species Protopterus annectens. Next base: position 1,374,822,129 of record NC_056728.1, on the reverse strand, counting down.
TTGGATCCCGACCCTCCACCTCCTGGGTGTCTCCGCCTTTCACCCACTTATGCAGGTAGTGGCTCGAAGGCGTGAAGCTCCAGATTCTGTGGAACCTGTCCCCAGAAGACCATCCAAATTCATCACGCCCTTCGGACAAACAGTTCCTTTCCAAGGGTGTCTCTGTGGATGCTATGGTGGTGGCGGCCACTAAGAAGGAACTGGCGGATCCTTCAGTACCTGTCCATCCTCCTAACAAGGATTCTAGGACCATGGACAGGTATGGAAAGCGGATGTTTTCTTCAGCGACCTTTGCTATGCTCGCTGAATTATCTTTGTCACTTCACCGGCTTCAACGAGATGTTCTCAAAGAACTGGGTGAAGTAGTTCAGGATCCTTCTGCTGCTGGGGCTCAGGAAAAGATTGCCTCGCAGCTTGCTATCCTAAATTCCATATCTAACTCCTCCATGCGGCTCATATCTTATGCGGCCGATGGAGCGAGCAGGGCCGCAGGCACAGGAGTTGCTCTTAGACGCCAAGCCTGGATGCGGCTTTGTAATTTTGCGGACCCCTTTAAGGCGTCCTTCACTAATACCCCTTTGATGGTTCGGCTTTGTTCGACCTCAGGTGAAGGATACCTTGACCAGGTGTGAGCAGGACGGTAAAACTCTTTCTGCCGTTGGAGTCCAATTTTCCACTCCTTCTAGACCATATCCCAAGGGTCAGAAGGGGGGGAAGATGTGGTTCCATAAAGCCCAAGGAGCTACACCGGACGCACGTGGTCAGTTTACCCCCAGAGGCAGAGGGGGTAACAATAATAGACGCCACCCTAGAGGCAGGGGGGGTCCTCAGAACCAAGGCAACAGGGAGTCTCTTCCTGAGAAGCCTTTTCAACATCCCTGAGGTGTTGCCCGACTGTCCACCCTTGGAGGCAGTCGGGGGAAGAATTTCACTGTACCCAGTAGCCTGGCAATCCCTATCACAAGAGATGTGGGTACAGTCGATTATATCCGAGGGTTACAAAATTCCCTTCGAAAGGTTTCCCGTACCTCTACAATCCCTTCCAGACATCTCACCCGGTCAAAGGGATTTGGCAGAACAGGAGGTTTCAAAACTCCTAGAAAAAAGAGCCGTCCAGACGGTGCCGGCAGACCAGGTAGGATCCGGCGTCTACTCGAGATTCTTTTTGGTCCCCAAAAGGACAGGAGATTGGAGACCAATATTAGACCTGAGCAATCTAAACAGATTTGTCAAGAAGGCAAGATTCCGGATGGTCACGCTTCAGTCCATTCTGCCCTTTCTGGGCAAGGACAACTGGATGTGCTCTATAGACCTTCAGGATGCGTACTATCACATAAAGATTCACAGGCGCTCCAGAAGGTTTCTCCGCTTTCGACTAGGGACCAGTCATTACCAATTCAGAGCCCTGCCCTTTGGCCTCACTTCAGCCCCCAGAGTGTTTACCAAATGCATGGCAGTGGTCACAGCTCATCTGAGACGCCAAGGATTCCAGGTGTTTCCTTATTTGGACGACTGGCTCCTCTCCGCCACCACCAAGTGTCAACTTCTTCAGACCAGAGACTACACTCTGCAGCTTTGCAGGAGTTTGGGAATTTCAGTAAATTTCGAAAAATCTTCTCTGCAGCCTTGCCAATCTATCACCTTTATAGGCGCAGAATTAAACACCGTCAAAATGTTAGCCAGACTAACAGATCAAAGAATTCTGGACATCCAAAAATTCGTTCGGCTTCTATTGCAAAGCAACAAGATCAAAGCCAGATTTATACTGAAGGTTCTAGGTCTTATGGCTGCGGCCATTGTTCTTCTACCACTGGCTCGCTTCCACATGCGTCTTCTGCAGTGGATGCTTTTCACGCAGTGGTCGTACCACAGTCTCCCGATGAGGCACGAAATCTTAGTCACACAGTCGTGCAGGGCTCATCTGGACTGGTGGATATCTTCCCCTCTTCTTCATCAGGGCCGTCCCTTTATTCCCCCTCCTCCAGTTGCCACAGTCACTACGGATGCCTCTCTGATCGGGTGGGGGGGGGCATTATCAGGGCATAATGGTCCATGGGACGTGGCAACCCATAGAATACCATCTGCACATAAATGTCCTGGAGATGAGAGCAGTGCTTTTAACGTTGCAAGCCCTCGACGACTTTCTTCCCACGGGGACTATTGCAGTACAAACGGACAACATGTCCGTAGTCTGGTACATCAACAAACAGGGCGGAACCAGGTCCTATCCGTTATGTCGAGAAGCTCTCAGACTTTGGCAATGGGCGATCTCTTCTCAGCGATTTCTGATAGCAACGCACATCCCCGGCAGGTCCAACCTATTGGCGGACAGGCTGAGCAGATCTATTCTGATGCCTCACGAGTGGTCTCTCAATCAATCTGTAGTGGATCAGATTTTTCTGAAGTGGGGCACTCCTTGTTGCGATCTTTTTGCTACTCCTCAAAACAACAAGTGCCCAGATTATTTCACTCTCTTTCCCTTCCAGCCCAACCCCTGAGAGCCTCTCTAACCCAGGATTGGCCTCGGGGACTTCTGTACGCTTTTCCTCCCTTTCCCTTGATTCCACAAGTCATTCAGAAAGCCACCGCTTTGAGAGCCAAATTGATCCTCATTGCTCCATATTGGCCTCGACAAATTTGGTTTCCGTCTCTGCATCGTCACCTTCTGGTGCAGCCCTGGCATCTGGACCCAGTTCCGGATCTCTTGATCCACCAGTCGGGTCAGCAGCACCGGGCCATTCATTCTCTCAACCTCACTGCTTGGTTGCTCCACTTCCTTCCTTAGCCAGGCTACCGATGATTTCTGACTCAGTCAGAGACATTTTAGTGTCTTCTTTGAAGTCGTCCACTAGGACTGTTTATGCTAGCAAGTGGTGACGTTTTTCTATTTGGGCAAACTCCAGAAATATTGATCCCTTTACTGCTCCTGTACATTCTGTTTTAGATTTCCTGGGGGAGGTTTTTCATTCAGGATCCTCGTCTTCTACAGTCAAAGTACAACTGGCTGCTATTTCCAAGTATCATGTTGGCTTGCATGACAATAACATTATGTCTCATAGATTATGCAAGGCCTTTTTGAGAGGAGTTTTTCTCCTAAAACCACCTATAAAGCATCCTCCTCCGCAATGGGATCTAAACTTAATGTTGGCATCCTTGATACTACCTCCCTTCGAACCGTCTGCTTCATGCTCTTTGAAGTTATTGACCTGAAAAACTATATTTTTACTGGCTGTCACTTCTGCAAGAAGGGTTTCCGAGATTCAAGCTCTCTGCATTCGTTCACCTTATTTGGTTTTTCATAAGGACAGGGTATCATTAAGAACTAACCCTTCCTTTCTCCCCAAAGTCGTGTCTCAAACCAATATTAACCAATCTATAGATCTACCAGTCTTTTTCCCAAACTATTCGACAGAGCTGAACAGAAACTGCATTTTTTGGATGTCCATCGTCAGCTCAGGTACTATTTGCATAGAACTAAACAGTTTAGAAAATCGGACCAATTATTTGTCTCCTATGCAGAAAACAGGATGGGTCTTCCAGTTTCTAAAGTGACCTTATCCAGATGGTTGACTTCCACCATTTCCTATGTGTACTCTCTCAGAGGCAAACAACTATCTTCTAAGCCAAAAGCATACTCAACCAGGAGTCTATCCACTTCTGCAGCTTTTCAGGATAGACTACCCATTGATACCATTTGTGCAGCAGCTACTTGGGCCACGCCTCATACCTTTGTCTCTCATTACAAGTTGGACTTGGCCTCCAGAGATAGGGCCAGTTTTGGTTCCACTGTTCTCAAGAGTCTGTTCCATTGAGCCACCCAGGATACAGGTGCTAGGGACGCGGTCCCATCCAGCAAGAATGAAGGCGAGATTGACAACTTAACATTTAGAAGTTATGTACCTACCATAACGTTTCATGTTAGTTGTCTTCTCTCGCCTTCTTTCTTGCGTCCCTCCCTCCTTCCCCCTGGCCTGGACAGATCTTGAGGGGTTCCTATTAGGTTGTTTCCTCCTGAGCCTTCATATGAGGACTTCTTTTAGGAACTTATGTTCCTAATGATGTTAGGATAGTCTTTAGCAGGGTAGGTTAGCTACCAAACGAGATCTGAGGTAGTTCCGCCTTGCATCATGGGATATAGGGTTGCCTCGAGCTAGTAAAAGGAGTTCTCAAGCTAAAGCAAGTGCCGAGTCGGAGCCGAGGATCGGCTCCGAACCCATCCAGCAAGAAAGAAGGCGAGAGAAGACAACTAACATGGAACGTTATGGTAGGTACATAACTTCTAATTCTAGACACCTCATACATGTCACTTGACAATCTGTTGTATACTTGCTAACCATCAGTTGCAACATTAAGTTGTTGAAGGAAGGGTGATTCTTTCCCACTCAGACTGCTTTAGAGTCTGGGGACTAAGTGGCTATTCTCTCTTAGATAGACAAAGACTTTGAGTCCTTCTCCTCTCCTGAAATAACTCGTGATTTCCAAGAAACTTTAAGACTGAGGACTTTTCTGGGGACTTGATCCCCGTCATTCCTTCTCAGAAAAGTCTTGGAGATGTTTCTGAAAAATAAAAAGTAGAAGAAGCTCTGTGTCTTTACTCCTGTTTGTGAACATTATTAAGAATGTCATTCTTTCTACATGAAAGCCCCAGGCACAGCTTCGGCAGTCCCCGTGAAGATTGTTGCTGTTTGCAAAGTGCCCTGTCTGAGTGAATTGAGACTTGTACATATATCCCTGAACCATCTCATTCACGATCTCTTCAGTCTAGTACAAGACTCTGCAACTATAGCATTTTCTCACCTTGTCATCTGTTAATGAGTCAAAAGCTCTGGGAAGGAATGACAAGAAAATATACTCCTCTGCCACACATTGGGGATCTGCATTAATGAAACTGAATTTATACAGGTAAAAGCACGATTTTCAGCTTGTGTATTGCACCTTATCAAGCAGTATGTCCAAGATCAAGATTGTTCATTTGGTATCATCTGTAAAGTGAATAAAAGCTACTTTTCTGTATCATAAAAGGCAGAAGTTACCAGTAACAACTATAATATTACTCCCACTGGAATCATTCATGGTATTACTTTATTATTACCATGAAAGGACTCACTATAACTAATGATGTGGAGAGAAAAGGTCCGTACTCTATAATAGCAGGACTATGGGCAAGAGGGATTAGGACTAATGAGCAAATAAAACTTTCCTAGGCTGCCAAGCACACTTCCTTTGTCTTATAATGCACAACCTGTCCAGATCTTCATTGTTCTATTAAACATTTTGATGAGGAAAGATTCCATTGTATCCTTGTTTTGTAGTTTGCATTTTGATTTTTTTTTATTCTTCATGAGTTTTAACCTTTCTAGGTTATTCTACTTTTCTTTTCTTTGGTGCCAGTTCTTATATTGTATTGTTGATAGCTGCAATGTATGTAAGTGCTGAATTTGTGGGGACGTTTTTAAGTCTAGATTTGTAAGTACATAGGTGTACACTAGACTAACGACCACTGGGGCCTTTATAAGCCTAGTCATGGATCCCAAATGTAGCCCGCAAGTTTATGTGCTGTAGAGATTATTTTAAGGGGTGTATGTAAGCTAGGACAAGATTTACAGGCTGCCTCTGTGCATTAGAGATGTAGGTACTAGATCCAGGGTACATTTCCAATTTCCCATCTAATGGTTTAGTTTTGCTCTGCTTCACATAGTTTTTAAGCCTGTTCCAGAGAAGGGGAACTCTTCAAGACTCATACCTGTCATGTCGTAAGCAAAATTTAAATACCTAGATTCTGATGCTATTCATTTTGTAAATATGCAGAAGGAGCAAACCACCAAGCCAATATGCAGAAGGCCCATCAGAGTGGGATCCAAGGATGACTTGTTTGTCAAGCATAGATCACCTGTTAATCTGAGGGAACAGAGTACAGAGCTAGGGCTTTGAGGCAATCTGCGTATGACATGCTGTTAGTTTTGTATTCTTTTTGTGTGGAACCTGTGTTGTCGTTCATTTGTTGCATGTGCCTGGTCAGGTACATACCGAAGGTGACATTGTACTCAATGGGTCTGATGAGGGCCAAATACAGTGGAGCAATGACTTCCTTGGAACTAGATGGCATACCATGCCATTGTTTATAAGTTGGGCACCGTAGAATGATTTCATTACTGCCTCATGCCCATGTTGGTCCTTGACTAGTGGCTCTACTCTTAGGGATGTGTTATTGATAAGGTAATTTTCAAGGGCGTCTAGCTTCCCAAAGGGGTACAATTATACATTTCTTGGCATTGACTTTCAAGTTGATGCTTTGGCACCAATCACTTGTCTCCGTTAGTCCTAATGGTAGAATTTTAGCTTCTTGGGAGGATTCTATGGCTGCTGCTAGTTTGCAGTCATCTGCAGACTTGGTCAGCCAGAGGCCCTTGACATCAGCCTTGACTTCCAAGAAGTAGGTACCAAAAAGGAGTGGATCAAGTACCGAGACCTGAGAGTGAGAGACTCTGCTAGTGATCGGCCTCATATCCTAATTCTAACTTCCTGTGTCCTATCTGAGAGTCAGCTGGCTATCCAGCGGGTAACACTGGGGTTTATACCTATATCCATGAGTTTATCTACAGTGCCCAAGTGGGGAGTTGAAACAAATGCCTTAATCAGGTCAAGATAGTCAGTATGCACCATTTTACCCTTGTCCGTTATCTTTCTGACCTCAAAGAAGTCCACCATGTTGAGTAGGCATGATCTGCCCTTGAGGAAACTGGACTGAGTTGGATCCAGTGTTTGAAGGTTTTCTATGCCCTTATTAATCCTTTCCATCATAATTCTTTCCATGGATGTTCATCGTGTTTCACTGTTGCAGTCATTACAATTGGGTTATCCTTCTGGCAGGCTACCCACAGTCGGCCCGAGTTCCAAAGTCTAGGTCCGGCGTCGGTTGCTGTCGTCTCCTCCCTGACGTCAGTGCTCCAGGGGTATAAAAGATGCAGCCGAAGCCATTTTCTTCAGTCTTTCTTGCTGCGCGATGCCCGAAGCAAAAGCAGTTTGCAAGTGCCGGTCAGCCGACTCCTGAGATTTTCAAATTCGAATTTCAGATCCAAAGTCTTCATTAAAGCTAAGTACCCTGTTGGGGAAGCTTTTTTCTTGCTCCAGACCGATGTCATAAAAAGTTAATTGTATTTCTTGTGGGAAGCAAATACCTCATAAGGATTTTCATTCTTACTGTATTCCTTGCCTAGGCCCTGACCACAACGTTGCTAGTTGTCGGGTTTGTGCTAGATTTAACCAACGCAGTATTAAGCATCGGTACGATTTTGCATTTCATTATTTTGGCAGAAGATTTAACTATATAATGTCGTTGGCGCAAACGACTACCGGAGTTTATAAAAAGCGTAAAGAAAAGGACAGGCATCCGAGGTCCAAAACTGATGAGGCTTCTGCTAGGCCTGTCGCCGGTTCTCAGTGAGGCACTTACGCAGCCCTTGACACCCGCTACCTCAGAGCCACAGGCTGCTTCCGACTCTCACGTGGAGCCGACTAGGCCGCTGGAAACTCAAGGTATTGGACACTCTGATACTATTCCCTCAGGTGGGTCTGGAGCCGCTGGGCAGGCACCGGCTTCTGAGGGTGTTTTCAGGCCTATGCAGTTGTATGTAAAACCAACTTCAGCTTCAAAAGCAAAGACTAAAGCAGCTCTGAAGACAAAGAAACAAGTACAGCATTCTCCTGGACAGGGCTCCATGCCTAAAAAACAGATGCTTAAAATGGCCGAAGACCTTATTACTTTGATCAGGGGTTCCCATCCCCCACCTGATAAGAGGCCTAGGCAAGAGATAGAATATGCATCTTCAGATCAGGTTTCCATTTCCTCTGATTCCTCTTCTGACCAGGAATATTCTCTTCCTCCCTATGAGGATTCTGATGCTGAAGAATCTATTCCTTCAGCCTCTCCTCCTGAGGATTACTCTTTTGGGGAAACCCTGCATACTATGAGGGAGCATTTCCACTGGGAGAGCCAAGATTACTCAGAATCCAAGAAAAGGCTCAGAGACTTTCTTTTATTACCTCAGCACAGGCCCCCCCCCCTTGCTATTCCTCCTGTTTTAGACATTGTGGATGATATATTTTCAGAGTCCGGACTGTCTCCTGACTATTTGCCTCCAGCTCCTGTTAAGCCAGACAGATACTATAGGGTTCCTGACACTCATAAATTTCTTTATAAAAACCCTGCTGCAGACCCAGAAATTATCTTTCAGGGTCCCAAAGGGGTCAAGGCGTCCACTGCAAAAAAACCTATACCCTCTGATAGGGATTCAAGGGCTCTAGACAGATGGGGGGAAAAGATTTATACTTCTGCTACCTTGGCTGTAAGAGCTTTAAATTGTCAATTTCACATGCTTAAATATCAGCAATATCTAATGTCACTGCTTAAACAAAAAATGTTGACAAATTCAGAATATGCAGAAAACAAAGAAATGCAGGATTTATTGCATGCTGCTGAACAAGTAGGAAGGCATACTTTGCAATGTGGTTTTGATTCTCTAGAGGCCTCTTGCAGGGCCGCTGTTACAGGTTCTGTCATTAGGAGACATGCTTGGTTAAAAGAACAGAATCTGCCCGATCATGATAAAGCAAAATTATTAGATGCTCCATTACAACATGATACCTTGTTTGGTGTTAAAGCAGAAGAGGTTTTGAAGAAAATGGAGGACAAAGCTAAATCTATGCAAACAGTCAAGGATTTTTTACAGGTACAGCCTCCCAGATTTAGCAGGAACTGGTCTGCAAAGAATTGGTCCTTTTCAGTGTCAGACAAACCACAAAGAGGTAGATACAGACGCCCCAGAGGCAGATCACAGCCCCAAGGCTCATACAGTCCTAAACAATGGGGTGCTTCAACCTCCAAAAGTGGAGAAGAAAAATCACAGCCATACAGGAAACAGTCTCAATGACTTTCCCCTGCCAGCACCAAGCACTTATCTTCTGGCAGCTCCCTTGGGGGGAAAACTAGCACTTTTTGCTCAAAATTGGCGCATGATCACTCAAGACAAATGGGTCTTAAATATTGTATTCCAGGGCTACAGGTTCCATTTTCATACCCTGCCAAGGCCAAACGGTATGCCAGACCTGCCACGCAATCAGTGGGCAGAGGCACAAAAACAAGTTTCATCCCTCATGGACATGAGGGCCATTCAGCAAGTACCACATTAAGAGCATTGACAAGGATTTTACTCAAGGCTATTCCTGGTGCCCAGAAAGGACAAAACCTGGAGACCAATACTGGACCTGTCTATCCTGAACACATTCCTGGACATTCCAAAATTCAAAATGTTAACTCTGCAGCAGCTTCTGCCCATGCTGGGCAAGAAGGCTTGGCTTGTGACTTTAGACCTAAAAGAGGCATACCTGCATGTCCCAATCAGACAATCATGCAGAAGATACCTCAGATTTATAGCTGGCTCAATACATTACCAATTCTCTGCACTGCCCTTTGGCTTATCTACTGCGCCCAGGGTCTTCACAAAGTGCCTGGCACCAGTAATTGCTTTTTACAGACAAAGAGGAATTCAAATATATCCTTACTTGGACGACTGCCTTATTCAAGCAGAGAACAAGGACACTCTACTACAGCATCTGGCGTTTGTAAAAAACATTACTAGCAGGCCTAGGGTACACAGTAAACGAAAATAAATCAAAACTCGTACCCTCTCAAGAGATAATATTCCTGGGTGCAAGCTTAAATACAACTGCCAAGATGGCTTATCTCACGCCAGACAAACACAGACAACTGACTTCTTATTTCAAAATGTTGGCAACAAAAACCCAGTTATCTGCAAGAAAAATTCTGCAGGCTTTGGGCTTCATGGCATCCTGCATTCTGCTAATTCCATATGCAAGACTGCATATAAGGAAACTTTAATGGTATCTAAAAAGTGTTTGGACTCAACATTGCCACAGCCTGGAAACAATAATTACCCTCATTCCCTGCCTGCAACAGGAGTTTCGATGGTGGGCAAAAGCCTGTCACCTCAACACAGGACAGCCATTCACCTTACCCACAGCCAGGCAGACATTGACAACAGATGCCATATGGCAGGAAGATGTATTCAGGGCACATGGTCCACAAGTCAAATGCATCTACATATCAATCAAAAAGAGATGCTAGCAGTTCAAAATGCCCTGACAGCCTTCAAGGATCTACTTCATCCAGGACAACTACTGATAAAGACGGACAATACCACAGTCATGTGGTACATAGACAAGCAAGGGGGCACATTTTCCTACCCCCTCTGCAGACTAGCCATGAACTTGTGGGACACAGCATTGACTTACCAAGTACATCTGCAAGCACAATTCCTGCCAGGAAGGATAAATACTCTGGCAGACGAACTAAGCAGAAACCTAATGGATCCCCACGATTGGAAATTGGATCCACAAGCCTTCAGCATGATAACAAGAAACTGGGGGTGCCCAGACATAGACCTATTTGCCTCCCCTTACAATTGCCAACTACAAAGATTTTGCACAAGGACTTATCACAAGCAAACATGGAAAGTGGATGCTCTATCTTTCAGCTAGAAAAACCTAACAGTATATGCTTTCCCTCCTCTGCCTCTCTTCCCCAAGGTACTCCTCAAGGTCAGACAAGAGAAGCCAAAAATGATTCTGATTTTCCCAGACTGGCCCCGCCAGCACTGGTACCCAATCCTAAAGCCATTCAAGACAACTTTTTTCTAAAGCAGTTATGAATGTTATTTTGGAGGCCAGGAGGCCTAGCACCAGAAAATCTTATGCAGAAAAATGGAAGAGATTCTGTGCTTGGAACCAGGCACAAGGTATTGACACAAATGTTCCAAATATTCCTCAGATTTTGCAATACTTAACTGAGATGCGGGATAAAGGCCTTTCCTTTTCATCCATTAAAATTCATGCCTCTGCCATTTCAGGTCACTACAATACAGAACCACCGATTTTTTTTTTTCTCATCCATTACTGGGGCAGTACCTCAGAGGGGCCAAAAACATAAGACCCCCAAGGAGAGCATCTAAACCTGCATGGGACCTCAACTATGTCTTGGAAAAACTTACACTGCCTCCCTTTGAGCCAGCCTCTGCAGCTGATATAAAATTCTTATCCTGGAAAACAGCTCTGCTCCTAGCAATAACCGCCGCTAGACGAGTCTCAGAGTTGCAGACACTCATGGCTGTGGAACCTTTCATCATTTTCCATCCTGACAGGGTCTCTCTGAGGACAAACCCTACATTTATGCCTAAGGTAGTGACCAGTGTGGCCCTTAACCAAACAATTCACTTGTCTACCTTTTACCCGAACCCACAGAATAAGGGTGAGAGACTTCTGCATTCTTTGGACATTCACAGACAGCCACGCTTATACTTGGACAGAGCCAAAGCTTTCAGAAAGACTGAACAGGTTCTAGTAGCATATGCTGCAGGATCACAAGGAAAGTCTATCTCAAAGCAGACTATTTCCAAGTGGATAGGCCACTGCATTCGTTTCTGCTATTCACAGCATGGCAAATCAGTGCCTAAGGGCATTAGGCCACACTTCAACAGCCTTCCTCAGAGGAGTACCAACCAAAGACATCTTAGAGGCTGCACCTTGGAGTTCAGTGCATATTTTTACAAAGCACTACCACTTACCTCTCTATTCTAAATCCAGGGCAGGCTTTGCCACTGCACTTCTGCAGGGCCTGATAGCCTCTTCTAATCCTATTTAGCTCCAGCCTCCCAACCATAGCTTTGGGATTCAACCCAATTATATTGACTGCAACAGTGAAACACGATGAACATAGTTGTGTACCTACCATAAATGTATATGTTCAAGTGTATTCACTGTTGCAGTCCAGGTTACCCTCCCTCCATCCCCCTTTTCCTTGCTGGGAATTATCTGTACTTCCCTATTCTTTACAACCTATGTGGTGTATTTGTTTGTAGATCAAGGAAAAGTTGTTTTTCTTTTTTCTTTTTTTTTTTTTTTTTTTTTTTTTTTGGGGTATGCATGCTTTTTGGCATTAGTGAGCCTACCATTTTAGGGGTACCTGACATCTGGGGCACGAAAAACTGAAGAAAATGGCGTCGGCTGCATCTTTTATACCCCTGGCACACAGACGTCAGGGAGGAGCCGACAACAACCGACACCAGACCTAGACTTTGGAACTCGGGCCGACTGCAGGTAGCCTGCCAGCAGGATAACCCAAATGTAATGACTGCAACAGTGAATTCACTCGAACATCTACATTTATGGTAGGTACACAACTGTACTTTTTGCATGTAGGTCTATTTAGACTTATGGGTCTGTAGTTCTCAAGGTCTGTTGATGTCTCACCCTTGTGCAGATGGAGTACTGTTGCAATTCTCCATTCACATAGCACAAAGCCTATTTGGAGGCTTTGGTTAAACATAGACTCCAGTGGCCCCACTAGGTCATGTGTAAGGCTGTTTAGGAGGCCTTATGGGATATGATTGGGACCAATTGATGCAGTGTTTTCAGCCTTAGACAGCACATCTAGGACCTGCTTCCTAATGATAGTTGCCTGGGTTGGGTGGGTGTTTAATATTTCCGGGGGGACCCGGGAGAGAGAGTGGTTAAAACTGGAACTGAATTTGCCAACCAGCAGATTTGATATATTTTCCTGCTCCATGTAGGTCCATTTACAACCCGTTCTGCACACTACTGTGTAATGCCTTTAAGGTTTTGCCCACCAGTAAAAAAAAAAAAAAAAAAGCCTTGTGGTTATCCTTTGCCTGGGAGACATACCTCTCAACCTTTTAGCACAATAAATCTAGACAAGGCTTAAAATAATGGGGGGGACAAAGGCCCAAAAATAGAGACACATTTTAAATATCGCTGTTATAAATTGAGAAAGTTGCTAGAATAACAGTATTTTTGTTAGTAATCATTTCCTGTAGGATGTGAAGTCTAAAACTCAAATTTATGTCATTATTTAGTGACGCACACAAAAAGTCGTCACCTCCCAGACAGGCAGGAACAAGTTGCAAGTAATAAATCCTGTAAAGTAGTGAAATACAAATCCAAAAATACGTAAAATTTTACGTATTTTTGGATTTGTATTTCACTACTTTACAGGATTTATTACTTGCAACTTGTTCGTGCCTGTCTGGGAGGTGACGTCTTTTTGTGTGCTTCAACGGTTTGTATCTTTTGTGGAGTGGAACTATATCATTATTTAGTGACTTCAGTCCACAGTGACATGGCAGAAACCAGATTTTATGAGGAACAGACCAAAAATATGAGGCAAAAATTTGGACAGCTGAGTAGTATGCTGAGAGGGTTACCTTTACCTTTAATTTGGCTTTAGTAGACTTAATTTGCCTCTTTGTTGTTTGTTTAGATTGTTGAGAGTGTTTTTATTATGTTGGGCGTAGCATTTCCTAAACTTGGCTATGACTTTTACCTTTTGTTGTACAACTTGTTTGTTTGGTTTCCATTAGGGTGATTTGTTTTTTTGTTTGTTTTTTTTTTGTGAGTTAGTTATGGGCTTATACCTGGTAGGCACAGCTGTCTCCATTGACCCGAATGCACAGGGTTTGTATGAAAAGTACTATGTAAGCAGCTGTGTTCTCGGGGCTTGGGGGGGGGGTAGAATTTTACACGTTATGGCTTAGTAGTAGGAAATTTGCCTTAGAATAGTTCCTAAATGTTAAGGAGTTTGCCAGGGTCACAGAATTGATTTTATTACTAAGCAGACAGCTTTATAGTCTGACCTTCCCGGAGAGTACACTACACTTGGGGGAGGGGGAAGGGGTTACAGCTTTCTCCCATATTTGTGAGTACCAGGTCAAGTATGTTTGCACTCCTAGTGGGTGTATGAACTGTCTGGTCCAAGGTGTTTTATGTTTACAAAGTCCAGGAACCCCTGGGCCTTTGTCTGAAGTTGTGTTAGCATACCAGTTTAAAGCAGGGTAGATTAATTTCCCCACGGATATGGCATTGGGTTGAATGGTGAGAGCCTCCATTAAGTCAAAATATGGGTTGTGGATTTCTTGGGTCATACAAGGTTTACGAGTAGCTTGCAAGGATATGATATGGGACTTTGAATATGGAAATCTGGGCATGGAGAAGCTCAAGCTTGTTGTCTTTTTTGACTAGTCTTGAGATGAGTTTGTTGTTGATATAGATTGAGACACCTTCACCTTTGGTCCCTGACTGTGCAGTAGCTGCCCTAAATGTGTTGAAGGCATTGCAGCCCTGCACTGCCAGGGTGCTTTCCTTGGCTTTAAACCATATCTCAGTAACTGCACAGATGTCCACATTCTTGAGGGTGAGGAGAGCCTGGAGGGAGTGGAGATGTTCTTCATTCCACATTGCTGCAGTCCTAACTATTGGGTAGTCCGCTGTCCAGTCGGCCCGAATACCAAAGTATATGGCTGACGTCGGTCAGGGCGCATTAGACTGACGTCAGTACGTCAGGGTACTAATGCGCATGACCGACGTCATATCCTCAGTCTTTTTTGCCACATGGTCCGATGCAGAAGCAATTTTGCGAGTGCAGGTTGGCGTTCTGAAAGTTTCTGAAGTCAGAGTTTCAGACCGAATCAAAGTTGGCTAAGTACCCGTTGGAATATTTTGGTTTTTCTTGCCTCAGTATTTAACCGGATGTCAGAAAAAGTGAATAACTGTATTTCTTGTGGGAAACAGATACCTCATAGGGATTACCATACTTTGTGTATACCTTGTTTAGGCCTGAGCACGACGTTGTTGGATGCAGCTCTTGTGCTAGATTTAACAAACGCACTATTAAGAGAAGGTTAGACTGTGCCAGGTTAGTTTTTGGGAAGCGTTGTAATTATAAAATGCCGTCGGATGCTCCGACGCCCGCTTCGGCCAAAAAGCGCAAGGACAAAGCAGCAAAGCCTAGAGTGGAAGAACCGACAGTCCCAGACGTCGGATCTTTAGAAGGCTCAGTGGAGCCGGAGGTTTTGCCAGGTGTTTCTTTGGAGTCTCAGGGAGAGACTTTACTGTTACAGGATGTATCCTCGCAGGAAGTAGGCCAGGCTGAGGGGGCTTCTCAGGTGGCTGTTCTTCCCTCTCTTCCTAAGGTGGTTAGAGCCTCCCCTTCTGTTTCCAAGGCTTCTTTGAGAGGCAGGCCAAGTTCAGCTTCAGTGGGGGTTTCTCCTAGTGCTTCAGGGTCTTTGCCTAAGAAACATATGCTTAAAATGGCAGAGGATTTGATTACTATGATTAGAGGTTCTATGCCCCCTCCTGATAAGAGGCCTAGGGTGGAACCTGAGTTTGAGAGTTTTGAGCAATGTTCGGAGGCTTCTGAGTCTTGCTGAAGACTTGCAGGAGTATCCTCCTTATTCTGATTCTGATGTGGATGATTCTACTCCTTCAGCTTCTCCTCCTGAGGATTTTTCATTTTCAGAGACTCTGCATTCCATGAGGGAGCATTTTAAATGGGAAGGTCAAGATTTCTCTGATTCCAGGAAGAGGCTTAGGGAATTCTTGTTTTACCTCAGCATAGGCCTTTAGCTATACCTCCTGTTCTGAATGTGGTGGAAGATGTTTTTGCAGAGGCTTCCTGAATCCTGATTCTTTGCCTCCTGCCCCAGTTAAACCGGATAGGTACTATAGGGTGCCTGAAGCTCATAAGTATCTTTTTAAGAGTCCTAGGGCAGACCCGAAACTGTCTCTCAGGGGCCTAAAGGTGTGAAGGCCTCTGTTGTTAAAAATCCTGTTCCTCCTGATAAAGAGGCAAGGGCTTTGGATAGATGGGGAAAGAAAGTGTATACTTCTTCCACTTTAGCCATGAGGGCGTTGAATTGTCAGTTTCACATGTTAAAATATCAGAATTATCTCCTTTCACAATTGAAATCTAAGGTGGATGCTCTGGCAGAAGGTATTGAGTGTAAAGAGTTGCAGGATTTAGTTCATGTGTCTGAACAGGTGGGTAAACATTCCTTGCAATGTGGTTTTGATGCTGTGCAGGCCTCCTCGAGGGTGGCTGCCACTGGTTCTGTTCTTCGTAGGCATGCCTGGTTGAGAGATCAGAATTTAGCTGAGCATGTTAAAACAAGGATTTTGGATGCTCCTTTGCAGTCTGATGTGTTGTTTGGTTCGCCTGTGGAAGCAGTCTTAAAGAAAATGGAGGACAAGGCTAAGTCTATGCAAACTGTTAAGGATTTTTTGTAGATGCAGCCTCCTTAGTTTAGTAGAAATTGGCCTACTAAGGGATGGACTTATCCTGCTTATGATTCCCAGTCTAGGGGTAGGTCTAGACGTGGTAGGGGCAGAGCTCAAGGTTCTTTTAGGCCTAGGACAGGGAGTTCCCTGCTCAGACTTCTGGTGAGGGCAGGGGTCAGTCCTTTCGTAAGCAGACCCAATGACCTGCCTTTTCAGCTGCCAGTACATTCTCGCCTGGCAGCACCTTTGGGAGGAAGGCTGTCTCTTTTCAAAGAAAATTGGGATTTAATTACCCAAGACAGATGGGTTCTGGATATCATTCACCACGGTTACAGGTTTTATTTCCATACCTTGCCTCCTTTCAAAGGCATGCCAGACATTCCTCCTCTACAAAGACAAGAGGCTCACAAGCAAATTTCTCTGTTGCTCCAAATAGGGGCCATTCAGCCAGTTCCTGTGCCAGAAAGGGGCCTAGGATTTTATTCTCGCCTGTTCCTAGTACCAAGAAGGGGAACACGTGGAGACCAATTTTGGATTTATCTATCCTCAACACTTATCTGGACATTCCCAAGTTCAAAATGTTGACGTTACAACAGCTTTTACCTCTGCTGGGCAAAGATCACTGGATGGTAACTTTAGATCTCAAGGAAGCTTACCTTCATGTGCCTATAAGACTAAGTTGCAGGAAGTATCTGCGTTTTCGAGCTGGAAATTCTCATTATCAGTTCTCTGCATTGCCCTTTGGCTTATCCACTGCCCAGAGTATTCACAAAGGTTCTGGCTCCAGTGATAGCTTACTTCAGGCTAAAAGGAATTCAAATCTATCCTTACTTGGACGACTGCCTGATTCTAGCTCAAGAAAAGGAAGACCTTCTACAGCATTTGGATTATGTCATAGCAGTGCTAAGATGCCTAGGGTATTCTGTGAACGAAATAAAGTCCAGTCTAGTACCCTCTCAAGACATGTGCTTTCTGGGTGTGAGACTGAATACAGCAGCCCAGATGGCCTTTTTAACCCCGGACAAACAAAAGAATCTTTCCAGTTACTTCCATCAACTATCTCTTCAGTCCGGGCTGACTGCAAGGACAGTCCTTCAAGCCTTAGGGTTCATGGCATCTTGTATTCTGGTGCTTCCCAATGCCAAACTGCATATGAGGAAGCTGCAATGGTATCTCAAAATGTATGGACACAGCACTGCCAGGATTTGGACACTGTCATTCAACTAATACCTTGCATTCAAAAGGAATTTTGTGGTGGGCTCAGGAATGTCACCTAAACAAGGGACTCTCTGTGACCCGGCCAGAGGCGAGTCAGATTCTAACGACAGATGCCTCAGACATTGCTTGGGAGCTCATCTAAATGGAAAGTGGATACAAGACAAGTGGCCTGCCAGACTACAGCATCTACATATCAACATGAAAGAGATGTTAGCAGTCCAGTTTGCATTAATGGCTTTCAAGGAGTTACTTCTTCCAGGGCAGGTGTTGATTCTAACAGACAACACAACTGTCATGTGGTACATCAACAAACAAGGGGAACACATTCTTACCCATTGTGCAGGCAAGCAATGATTTTATGGGAGACTGCGCTCAGCTTGCAACTAACTCTTCAGGCAAGGTTTCTGCCGAGCACAGAACTCCTTAGCAGATGTGTTAAGCAGACAAATCATGGATCCCCACGAGTGGAAACTGGATCTTCATGTATTTCAAAATTGACAGTGTCATGGGGAACTCCAGACATAGATCTGTTCGCTTCTCCACTAAACCACCAGCTGCCAAAGTTTTGCACAAAGAGGTTTCATCACACAGCTTGGAAAGTGGATGCTCTTTCTTTCAGTTGGAAAAATCTTCATGTGTATGCTTTTCCACCTCTGCCTCTTCTCCCAAAGGTGCTTCTAAAGGTCAGACAAGACAAGCCAAGGATGATTTTAATAGCTCCAGATTGGCCTCGGCAGCACTGGTACCCATTACTGAGGAGTCTGGTAAGGAAGCCTCCATGGCCTTTACCCTTGATTCCACACCTGTTGTCTCAGAGGGACGGTCACCTGCTCAATGTCAAGCTTCACTCTCTTCATCTAACAGCCTGGCATATTCTGTTTTGAAAGACAGCAGGTCTCAACTTCCTCAACAAGTTTTAAATGTGATTATGGAAGCCAGAAGACCTAGTACAAGGAAAGTGCAGAAAAATGGAAGAGATTTTTATTTTGGAGTGCAGCAAACAATTTGGAGATTTCTGAGCCTAATTTGAGTGTGGCTCTTCAATATCTTACTGAGTTATTGGACAAAGGTTTGTCTTTCTCTTCCATTAAGATTCATGCTGCAGCAATTTCAGCTCACTATGATTGTGACCCACCATTGTTTTCGCATCCTTTGTTCAAGCAATTTCTTAGAGGGGCAAAGAATATAAGACCCCACGTAGAGCTCCTACTCCTGCTTGGGATCTCAATTTTGTGTTGGAGAAACTTACTCTACAACCTTTTGAGCCTGCGGCTACTGCTGAATTGAAATACTTGTCATGGAAGACTGCTTTTTGTTGGCCATTACTTCTGCAAGAAGGGTTTCTGAGTTGCAGGCCCTTATGGCGGTAGAGCCTTTTGATTTTTCATAAGGATAGGGTATCTTTACGTACTAATCCTTCCTTTATGCCTAAGGTGGTTTCTAGTGTGGCTTTAAACCAAACTATTCATTTGCCTACTTTTTATGCAGATCCCCAAAATAAAGGGGAAAAGATTTTGCACACTTTAGATGTACACAGGCAATTGCGTTATTATTTGAGCAGGACTAAGGATTTTAGGCAGTCTCAGCAGTTGTTTGTTTCTTTTGCTTTGGGTTCGCAGGGCAAGCCTGTGTCAAAACAAACTATTTCTAGGTGGATTGGGTTTTGCATTGCATTTTGTTATTCCCATCATGGCAAGGAGATTCCAGCTGGGATTAGGCCTCATTCCACTAGGGCTACTGCCACTTCAACAGCATTTCTAAGGGGGGTGGCCACTAAGGATATTTTGGAGGCAGCTACTTGGAGTTCAGTGCATACTTTCTCTAAGCATTATCACCTTCCTCTACTCTAAGTCTAGGGCTGGTTTTGCCACAGCTATTTTGCAAGGCATGTTATCAGTTCCTGCTTCCTTATGATTTGCCAGCCTCCCTTACCTCTGCTTTGGGATTCTACCCAATAGTTAGGACTGCAGCAATGTGGAATGAAGAACATAGTACAGTTTTGTACCTACCATAAATGTAGATGTTCGAGGATCCACATTGCTGCAGTCCAATTTACCTCCCTCCTTCCCTCTGTGTTTAGGGGTGGTTGTGTAGGTGAGGTTATATTCTGGTAATTTTGTATATATTGTACATATTTTTGGTGCAGGTATGTTTGGAATTTTTTGGTTTTGGCCTTATCTTTTCAGGGTCTTCTGACATCTGGGGCAAGAAAAGACTGAGGATATGACGTCGGTCATGCGCATTAGTACCCTGACGTACTGACGTCAGTCTAATGCGCCCTGACCGACGTCAGCCATATACTTTGGTATTCGGGCCGACTGGACAGCGGACTACCCAATAGTTAGGACTGCAGCAATGTGGATCCTCGAACATCTACATTTATGGTAGGTACAAAACTGTACTTTTCTTGGCATTGAGCAGTAACACCTTTAAATTCTTTTGAGTTGGTTTTGCTACATCAGAAGGTTTGTCAATTTAGCATTGCTTAAAAAAGCCACTATGGGGAAGGACAGTATTTTAGCCAATGTTTGAAAGCCTGGAGGGGACAGGTGCAGATCATCCTTGGTGAAACATGTTCTGTTGACCATATCCTCTCATGTTTACAAATATTGTACACCCTTGGAATAACACCAAAAGCTATGTCAGTAATTGAAGTCGATCATCTTTTGTTTGTATAGTAACATCATCCTTGGTAAGGGTAGAATGCTGCTCAGTGCTCTCCCAGCTAGGTATCAACCCGTATGTTACCAGATGGTTCGCTAACTGGCTCACTGATAGAACCCACTCAGTCAAAATAAGGGAAGCCACCTCTAGTAGTAGACCCATAACGAGCGGCATACCCCAAGGATCGGTTTTAGGACCTCTACTGTTTGGGGTATACTTTTTTGAGGTGCGAGCCAAAACCAGTGGTCTGTGGCTGACCAAGTCTGCAGATGATTGCAAGCTGGGTGCTGTCTTAAATTCCTCTAGTGATGTGAACATCCTCCAAGAGGGCCTTACCCAGACTAATGATTGGTGCCAGAACCATGGCCTCAAACTGAATGCCAAGAAATGCATCATTATCCACTTTGTGGAAAATAGCGTCCCCACTAATTATCACATTAATAACGTACTAAGCACGCAGTCAGTCGTGAGGGACTTGGCACCCAGGTTGATAGCAACCTGACTTGACCACCACATTGCCTCCATTGTACGGAAGGCTTTCTACATGACCCACATCATAAGTAAGGGTATTTCATCCAGGAACAAGGAGATCATAACATCCCTGTACTCCTCCCTTATCAGACCCATTATTGAGTACAATGCCTTCTTCGGCATGTATCTTGCCAAGTACATGGAGCAGCTGGAGAGACCACAGAGGTTCCTGAATAGAAAAATACAGGGTCTCAAACACCTATCCTATACAGATAGGCTAAAAGCCCTATCCCTCTACTCGGTCTCATACAGACTGCTCAGAGGTGCCTGTGTCTGCATACAGTGCCATCTCAGATCGAGCCTTGATGGAGATGTTCATCGTGCATACAGTTGCAGTCATAACTGATGGGTTCTCCTGCCGTCAGGCAGGTCCTCGGTCGGCCGAATTCCAAAGTCTAGGTCCGGCGTCGGTTGTCGTCGCTTCTTCCCTGACGTCAGTGCGACAGGGGTATAAAGGAACCAGCCGACGCCATTTTCTTCAGCCTTTCTTGCCGCACGGTGCCCGAAGCAGAAGCAGTTCGCAAGTGCCGGTTGGCCAGCTCCTGAGTTTATGAAAATTTGGAAACCGAAGTCTTCTTAAAAGCTAAGTACCCCGTTGGGGAAACTTTTCTTGCCTCAGACCGATGTCAGACAAAGTTAATAATTGTATTTCTTGTGGGAAGCAAATACCGCATAAGGATTTCCATTCCCTCTGTATACCTTGTTTAGGCCCAGATCATGCCGTCTTGGTCTGTCGTTTTTGTGCTACATTCAACAAACGCACCATTAAGCATCGGGCGGAGTTCACCCAGCATTATTTTAGGAAAGCATTTAACTATATTATGTCGTCGGATACTCCGACTCCAGTTTTGTCTAAAAAACGCAAAGATAAGGACCGACACACGAGGTCCGCGGCCTCTACCGACACCACGCCAAAGCCGATTACATGTGCTCCGGTTCTCAGCGAGGCACCTATGCAGCCCCTGACTACCGACGACACTTCTTTGACGGTGTCTCCTGTGCCCGAGGTCGCAGGCTCCTCGGCCCACACCCCGACTACAGATACCGAAGCCACTCTTGGCGTTGAAACTCAGAATGTGGACAGGTCAACCTCCACTCAAGGTGTCTTCAGACCTTCCTCTTCATTCTCCATCAAGGCTTTCACTAAGTCTAAAGCAACCATGCACTCTAAGAAACCAGCTACACAGGGCCCATCTCCAGGCCCCATGCCTAAGAAACAGATGCTTAAAATGGCTGAGGATTTAATTACTCTTATCAGAGGTTCTCAGCCCCCACCGGACAAAAGGCCCAGAGTGGTGGAAGATTCCCCCTCCTCTGATCAGGGCTCCATTATTTCAGAGCACTCTGATGATCAGGAGCATTCTTACTCCCCTTTTGAAGATTCTGATGCGGAGGAGTCCACCCCTTCTGTATCCCCCCCTGAGGATTACTCATTTGGGGAAACTTTGCATACCTTAAGGGAACACTTCCACTGGGAAGGCCAAGATTATTCAGATTCCAAGAAAAGGCTTAGGGAATTTCTCTTGCTACCTCAGCACAGGCCTCTGGCTATACCTCCTGTCTTGGACATCCTAGATGATGTTTACTCGGAGGCCTGCCTTAACCCGGACTCTCTACCTCCAGCTCCAGTTAAGCCTGACAGGTACTACAGGGTTCCTGACTCACACCAATTTCTATACAAAAGCCATGCTGCTGACCCAGAAACCATCTCACAGGGCCCCAAGGGAGTTAAGGCCTCCATTGCTAAAAATCCATTACCTTCCGAGAGAGATTCCAGATCTTTAGAAAGGTGGGGAAAAAAGGTATATACCTCGGCTACCTTAACCATGAGGGCCTTAAACTGTCAGTTCCATATGCTAAAATACCAACAGTTTTTGTTATCACAATTGAAAAGTAAAATGTCACAACCTGAACAACCAGACTTGAAGGAGTTGCAGGATTTGATGCATAGTGCAGAACAAGTGGGTAAGCATACCTGACAATGTGGTTTTGATGCTCTAGAGGCCTCATGTAGAGCTGCTGTTACAGGATCAGTCATACGTAGGCATGCCTGGCTCAAGGAACAAGCCTTGCCTGATCATGTCAAAGCTAAATTCCTAGACGCCCCTCTTCAAAAGGATGTACTATTTGGTGCTAATGCTGAGGAGGTATTAAGGAAAATGGAGGAAAAGGCTAAATCAGTGCAAACTGTGAAAGATTTTCTACAGGTACAACCCCCACGTTTTAGTAGAAATTGGCCTTCCAAAAACTGGTCCTTTTCTGCCACGGACAGACCCCAAAGAGGCAGATACAGGCGCCCGAGGGGCAGAGGACAATCCCAAGGATCGTTTAGAGGCAGACAATGGCAAGCTCCTACACAAAGTGGTGGTGAGGATAACTCGCAATCTTTCAGAAAGCAAACCCGATGACTTTCCCCTTTGCATGCCAACCAAGTCTCAAATGGCAGCCCCCTTAGGAGGAAAGCTGGCATTATTTTCAAAAAATTGGCATATTGTCACAAAGGACAAATGGATCCTGGACATTATAAACAGAGGCTACAAATTCCATTTTCACACCCTTCCAAAAATGAGAGGCATGCCAAACCTGCCACAATCAAAGGGCAGAGGCACAAAGGCAAATTACAGATCTCATAAACATGAAAGCTATTCAAGAGGTACCTACGCACGAACAAGGTCAAGGTTTTTATTCCAGGCTATTTCTGGTACCAAGGAAGGGAAAAGATTGGAGACCTATTTTGGACCTATCCATCCTAAACACATTTCTACTGCACCAAAATTCAAGATGCTCACTCTACAGCAACTTCTTCCCATGCTGGGCAAGGAGTCTTGGCTGGTAACATTGGACCTCAAGGAGGCATACCTGCATGTCCCAATCGGACAAAATTGCAGAAGGTACCTCAGATTTCTTGCAGGTTCAACCCATTATAAATTCTCTGCATTGCCCTTTGTCTTATCTACTGCGCCCAGAGTATTCACGAAATGCCTGGCATCAGTAATTGCCTACTGCAGGCTTCAAGGGATACAAATATACCCCTATTTGGATGACTGCCTGATCCAAGCGGACAGCAAGCACATTCTTCTGAAACATCTGACTTATGTAATAATGTTGTTGAACTCTCTGGGATACACAGTCAACAAAAAGAAATCAAGGCTAATACCCTCTCGGAAGATAATTTTCCTGGGTGCCAATTTGGACACAAACACCCAGATGGCCTACCTCACGCCAGAGAAGCAAGGGCAACTAATTCAATACTTCAGAACACTAGCAAATTGCACCAGGCTGACTGCAAGGAAAATCCTGCAGGCTCTGGGATTCATGGCATCTTGCATCTTACTAATCCCATGTGCAAAGCTGCATATGAGGAAACTACAATGGTACCTGAAAAACATATGGTCTCAACACAGCCACAGTTTGGAAACAATAATACCACTAATTCCATGTCTGCAAAAGGAATTTCTGTGGTGGGCTCAAGCATGTCAAACAAACACAGGTCTTCCATTCAGCAAGCCTCAAGCAAATCAAGTCATCATAACAGACGCCTCGGACTACGCCTGGGGGGCGCACATGACAGATCGGTGCATTCAGGGCAAATGGTCCCAAAAAGAAAAGCACCTTCACATCAATCAAAAGGAAATGCTAGCAGTAATAAATGCTATTATAGCTTTCAAGGACCTTCTACAACCAGGTCAACTATTGATAAGAATGGACACCACCACAGTTATGTGGTATGTAAACAAACAGGGAGGAACACATTCTTACCCCCTATGCAGACTGGCCATGTCACTTTGGAACATGGCCATGGACTTACAAATGGAACTACAAGCACAGTACTTGCCAGGCAAGGAAAACACGCTGGCAGACAACCTAAGCAGGAATATGACAGATCCACACGAATGGAAATTGCATCCAAAAGTTTTTACAGAAATAATCCAAGAATGGGGAAGGCCAGACATAGATCTCTTTGCCTTCCACAAAAATCATCAATTGACAAAATTCTGCTCAAGGATTTTCCATCCAAAGACCTGGAGAGTGGACGCTCTCTCTTTTAGTTGGACATCAATGACAGTTTATGCCTTCCCACCTCTTCCTCTGCTGCCCAAAGTTCTATTGAAAACCAGAGCAGACAGACCAAAGATGATTCTCATTGCTCCGGACTGGCCAACGCAGCACTGGTACCCACTCCTGAGGAGTCTGACACAGTCCCCACCATGGACCCTGCCTCTAATGCCTTTTCTTCTGACTCAGCACAGCTTCAAAACTCTTCACAGTCAGCTAAAAACACTCAATCTAGCCGCATGGAAGATTCCTTAGCATCACAACAGGCCCTACTCTCCAAGGAGGTGCAGGATGTCATTTTGGAGGCCAGAAGGCCATCAACTAGAAAAGCTTACTCCGCAAAATGGAAACGGTTTTGTGTCTGGAATGAGAAAAAGGGCCAGGATCCTGGAAAACTGAATTTACCTCAAATAGTACAATATTTGGCTGAGCTGCTAAGCAGTGGACTTTCATTCTCCTCCATCAAAATCCATGCCTCAGCCATTTCTGCAGAATACAACACTGATCCACCTTTGTTCTCTCACCCTCTCTTAAGACAGTTCCTCAGAGGGGCTAAGAATTTAAGACCTCCAAGGAAACAACCAATACCTGCTTGGGATCTTAATTTCATTCTGGAAAAACTGACCTTGCCTCCCTTTGAGCCAGCTGCCTCATCAGATTTGCAATATTTGTCCTGGAAAACAGCTTTTCTTCTGGCTATCACCTCAGCTCGTAGAGTTTCAGAACTACAGGCTCTCATGGCTGTCCAGCCTTTTATCATCTTCCATCAGGACAGAGTTTCCTTACGAACCAACCCGTCTTTTATGCCTAAAGTGGTATCCAGGGTAGCTTTAAATCAGGCCGTACATTTACCTACTTTTTATCCTAATCCTCAAAACAAAGAGGAGAGATGACTACAATCCTTGGACATCCACAGACAACTGCGTTATTATTTGGACAGAACAAAGCATTTCAGAAAATCAGAACAGCTCTTTGTGTCCTATGCGGTAGGAGCTCAAGGAAAGCCAATTTCCAAACAGACAATCTCTAAATGGATAGCCCACTGCATCCGCTTTTGCTATTCCTTTCATGGCAAAACTGTTCCTACAGGCATTAGAACTCATTCCACCAGGGCCACAGCCACCTCTGCAGCCTTCCTCAGAGGAGTTCCTACCAAGGATATTTTGGAAGCAGCCACTTGGAGTTCTGTGCATACCTTCTCCAAGCAGTACAACCTACCATTATACTCCAAATCTAGAGCAGGCTTTGCCACTGCAGTCTTGCAGGGCATTTTGGCTCCTCCTAGTTCCACCTAGTGCCTACCACCCCTTTCTTAGCTTTGGGATTCTACCCATCAGTTATGACTGCAGCTGTATGCACGATGAACATAGTACAGTTTTGTACCTACCGTAAATGTAGATGTTCGAGTGCTAATACAGCTGCAGTCCAGGTTTCCCTCCCTCCTTCCCCTCTTGGGACAGGCCTATAGGCTAACACATCCTCATACAACCTGATTGCGGTATTCATTTATGATGTATTTGCTTGCAACTACTGTATTTTGATTATATTGCACTGCATTATTACACAAATTTATATATATATATATATATATATATATATATATATTGCCTTCCTTCTGGGGGCACCTGACATCTGGGGCAAGAAAAACTGAAGAAAATGGCTTCGGCTGGTTCCTTTATACCCCTGTTGCACTGACGTCAGGGAAGAAGCGACGACAACCGACACCGGACCTAGACTTTGGAATTCGGCCGACCGAGGACCCGCCTGATGGCAGGAGAACCCATCAGTTATGACTGCAGCTGTATTAGCACTCGAACATCTACATTTATGGTAGGTACAAAACTGTACTTTGCTGCATATCCATACGTCAAACTCCACTTGCACAATCCGCACGCAAGGTCTCAACCTGGTCTGTGACATTAATAGAACTTGTTGGTGGGATAGATTTGTGTCCCAAAGACTCCATCTGTGGAATAGACTCCCTCTCCATGACAAGCAGAGTACCTCACTAGCCCACTTTAAGAGTAACATGGATGACTGGATGGGAAACAGAAAATACACCCTTACGGTCCCACCTGTGTCCCTGCTCGACAGGGGAAACAGGTGCTGACTTTGTGGGAACATGGGCAAAATTATTGGCTAGGCTTATAAGAGCCTCTGGGCCAATAGTCTAGTATTATCTTATGAACCTATGAATATACCACCTTGGGACACACAGTCTGAGAGTATCATAATGTCTCTTATCATATAGTCCCGGGAGGTACATTGCAAGCCATTTACACCTATATGGACTATGATGAAGTCGTACTGGTACTTGCATTCTAATGACTTAAGTGTGGGGGTGATTTGGCAGATCCTGGCCCCTGACAGACAGTTGACCGTGATTTTCTCCTTATTCACACTAGTGAGAGGGACATCTGTATATGTCCCAATGGAGTTTGCTTTGATTAAAATGTTGGCTAGGGCTTTAGCTTGCCTTATGGGCTTTGTAGTTGAGGCTTCAAGGTTATGGCTGTATGTGTAGTGTTGGATGTTATTTTGGGTGGAGTGCTTTGGGGTTGCTGAGGATTCTTTTTGTAGGTTGCTTTTAAGTGCCTCATGATATGTTGGTCTATATGTTGGGTCAGTGCAATGTGTTGTGGGTGTAATGCTTATGTTATTGACAGCCATATTGTTATTTTGACTGCTTTTATGTAAGAGTCTTGTCTCCAGTGACTTTCTTTAATTACATCTGTCATGTACTGTTCCCATTTCAGTTGTCAGAGGACATGAGACCATACCTACATTGCCTGTGAATGCCCAAATCTACCAAGCTGTTGGCAGAGAAATTAAGATAAGTGCTCATGCATGGTGCCAGGTCTTTTTTTGGAAAACTACAAAGGGGGTGGTACAGTAGATGTTTACAGCAGGCTAACTTGGGTAGCATCTACAGCTAGGCTATGTATGACTGAATTTGTGTGACAGTGCTCCTCTGTGCCCAAACAAGTTGCTATTTGCAAAACTAAGTACTGGTAAAAGTTCAACAAGAAGATTTATAGTGAAAATATAGTTTCCAGGTGCATGCATTTGTACATAGCACTGATAAATACCACTGTGCCACTAACGGCAGAATTTATAAAGTTTAGACCAAATAAAAAGCTCTGTGGCTAATGGAACAGTCTCACTTTAAGCCTCAGTGTGTGTTTCCTAACTTGGACAGACCAGGCTACCTTTGTACTGCCACTAAAATTGCAGTCATAGTCTTCTTAATGTAAAAACATGCTTTAGTTAGCCAAAAGTGAAAAAGTACCAGAAACAAATCAAGCAAGTAATTACAGCAAGTAATTATGAGCCAAGTCTAAGACAGACAAGCCAGCAATGAGGAGGACACATTTTAACTCATTACATCCGAGTGATGCCTCCAGGTGCATGTGCAGTTAACTCCTACTGATGCCTCTAGGCGTCAAGTATTTCTTGCTCATATTTGCATCAGTAATTCCAAAACCATGCTATGTACATGGTTTTAAAAGATTTCATCTTAAAGCTTACACATTGGCAAGCTCAACTGCATTAACATTTGACCTCCATCTAGTGCAGATAAATAGATATTAACTGTTGTTTTTATAATATTAACATATATAGATATAATTTTCACATTTTTTCTAAATATCTCAGCAACCAAGTACCACAGACAGAACTTCTTAACCTCATATGAAAGCTCTCAGCTAGATGAATAAAATGCTGCTTGACAGTATGTGGGTAACTTGAGTGGTTGCTGAGATATTGTAAGTTGTTTACAAAATATGACAAATTTAATAGTTACTGTGTTTACTGTGACTTATAAAATTTGGTTTAAGACCTAGAACATAAAGAATACTACCACTATAAAACTAGTCTGTGCAGAAGAGGTTGCCATTTGTACTTTTTTCATAACCCCTATGGTTCCAGAGATATGAAGATTTGTTTAAAATGTGTGGACATAATTTGATTCTGTCAAAAGGCTTAGACTCCGCCCATTGGAAGTTACAGTGCAAACTTCCTGAGCTCCACTGTAGTGAATGAGAAGTGCACCAACAGCAGCTAAACCTGGGAAAAGCAAATATACTTTACAGTGATGAAATGCAGAAAAATGCAATAAATAAATTGAAAATACAGCAGCAGTCTTCAGAAATACCTTAAAGAAGTACAATATTTCAATTTAAAGTACTTATCTTAGCCTGGATGGCACCACATATAAGCCAAACCTCTTTTATAACACAGGTGAGAATGCCAAGTGTTGATGAGTTCTGTGGAACTGAGCCAAGTGCCACACAGTCTTGCCAAATTTATAAACTCAGAAGTGGCTAAACCAAATAAAAACCCTTATGTTCAATGAAACTGTCTCACTTTAAGCTTCCCTGTACATTTCCCATCTCATAGAGACCAAACAACCTTTCTACTGCCACTAGAATTGCAGTTCCAGTCTTCTTAATGTAAAACCACACTTAAGTTAACCAAAAGTGAAAAGGTATCAGAAAAAGTCAAACTAAAACAAGTTTGTTTAATTTGTTTCTGGTTCCTTAAGTGATTCTAAGGCAGACAAGCCAGCAACGAGGAACATACAATTTAAGATTTCAAAGTACACTAGCAACAGCTAGACCAAAGAAAAACAAATCGACTTCACAGTGATGAAATGCAGAAAAATGCAATAAATTTGAAAATACAGTGGGTACTAGAAACAAATCAAACAACTAGCTACAGCAAGTAATTTCATGGTGATTCTGAGCCAGACAAGCCAGCAATGAGTAACACACACTTTAAGGCAATTTCAAAGCACACTTCAGCAGTCTAAGGGGAGGGTCTTCCTAACTCATCTGTCAGCTCTTAGCAAGATAAGCAGAGGAGATGAGACTAGGTCGAGATTTCATGGACAGGTATACAGTAAGGGTGGACAACTCAAAAGTATTGTGAGATTTCAGTGGACTGGTGTCCAAGTTAAATAAATGTTGTAAGTTTACACTTAAAAGCAGGAAACTGCATTTAAATTTGTTTGATTGAACAATCTCTTTCTGTCACATATACTGCCAAACCTTCTACTTCATTTACTTTTCCAAGCAGTCAGAAGGGAAAAAAAAAGATCTTAAATGGGTTTGCTTGCCCATCCTAGAAAGGAAAATCTCAGTCTTCTACTGTCCATGTATCTCCATGTTCTCCAACTATCACAGACCCAGTAAAAAAATAATTTGTCAGGCACTGCTTTGAAGCAGATTCCTGCAGTTAAAATTGACAGAGTTGTTTCCCCTCCCCCAGTGTAATGAAAATCTGCTGTGCCCAGAAAAGTCCCCTCTCCTGCCATTTCTGAGATAGATTTTGGCAGTTTAACAGCGGCCATATTTCATATGCAGCAATTTTATGCCAAGTCCCCCAATCCCTTTTTTAGAGCCATATGTTCTCAGCAGTCCTCCTTTCTTCTCTTTCCTCCTCAGTGCCACAGTACTTTCAGTCAACCCAAGTCGTCATCGCTCACTAAATTATTCTCGGCTCCGACCTATTTGGTCTCTGAGCCTACTGTACAAATTGTACCCACTCTTGTCCCAAGCTGGACCTTCGGAGCCAGAGTGCTTGGTACCACTTACTGTGTATCCTTCTATTCCAAGACCCCTTTCAGTGTTCACAGAGCCGACTTCTGCTCCGACTCTCTCGGTGCCATCTAGGGAGTCTGTGAGCCGGGGTTCCCCAGTCAGCCCTGGGGGGATTCTCGGCCCCGATCTTCTTCAGTGCCAAGCCTACCCCTTGGAGCGTCGGCTCAGGTTAGCTCGGCCCCTACATCGATCTCGCTGGTTCCAGTGCCTTCCTCTGTCTCCTCGGAGCCGAGGAAGTCTTCGGTGCCGTCGGGATTCGCCTTTGAGCTGATGAAGAGTGTGTTGTCTACCCATTCATTGCCACAGAGGGATACTAGCAATCATCCCCTTAAGGTACTGGCTACTGCCTCAGCACGATCCATTCCACAGGACAGCAGAGATCCAGTGCCTCAGGATCCCCCATTGGGCGAACCCCTCTCCTCCGAGGCCTCCACAGAATACTCTTCTGAGGAGCCACCTGGGAAGAGAACTTGCAAGAGGAAGCACATAGACTCCCCAGATGACTCCGTCACTTCAAACACTGACCTCGACAGCCATACTGTCGTCCTCTGATGCTATCTCATTTGCAGATATTCTAGAGATCCTGAAACAGAGGCGGCTGGCAGGCCACCATGCCTTCTGATGAGGAGTCAGTGTACCTGAAGGTTTTTGGATCTCAACCTTCAGTCTCCTTGTTGTCTCAGCCTTTCGATGAACTCATGGTCAGTCAAAAGGCATGGGAGTCACCTGACACAATGGAACTAGTCCCTCGGAGGCCAAACAAATTCTTGTCACCTCCTTCAGGAAAGGATTTCCTCACTAAGGGGGTACCTGTTGATGCCTTCCTCATCTGTTCATCCTCTGAATAAAGACTCCCGAATGATGGACAGATACGGGAAGCATGTTTTTCGTTGGTGACATTTTCACTCAGATCGCTGAACTACCTATCCCACTTTACAAGGCTACAAAGAGATGATCTGAAAGAGCTAGGAGATACTCTACAAGGTACGTTAGCTGCGGGGGTGAAAGAAGAAGGTCTCCTCCCAGCTGTCCACCTTAAATTTCGTAGTCAACTCCTCCATGAGGCTGATATCCTATGCAGCAGATGGAGCGAGGAGGACAGCGGGTTCTGGAGTTTCCCTTAGGAGACACTCCTTCATAGGTTTATAGGTTGGTACTAGGCTATCGGCCTTGGGGCCTATACAAGCATAGCCATAACAATTCCCTGGCTATTTCTTCCCACAGTATTTACTTCCCTGGACCCCTGTCTAGCAGGGCGACTGACGTGGATGCGCTTGTGTAATTTTGCGGAGCCCTTTAAGTCTGCTTTTACTAATGCCCCTTTTGATGGTTCCTCACTCTTTGGACCCAAAGTAAAAGGCACTCTAACCCGATGCGAGCAGGAAGGAAAAACTCTCTCTGCCGTTGGAGTACGTTTTTCCGTACCTTCAAGACCTTATCCTAAAGGCCAGAAGAGTAGGAAAATGTAGTTCAAAAGATCCCAG
Source organism: Protopterus annectens (assembly GCF_019279795.1). NCBI lineage: Eukaryota > Metazoa > Chordata > Ceratodontiformes > Protopteridae > Protopterus > Protopterus annectens. The sequence continues at coordinate 1,374,790,433 of NC_056728.1, read as the reverse complement.
AAAGTTTTCCAGGACGCACAGGGTGATTCCTTCCCCGGGGGCAGAGGGAGAGGCAATAATGGTAGATGCCGACCCAGAGGCAGAGGGGGCCCACAGAACCAGGGTGACCATGATTCCTTTTGCAGACGCCCTTATAAGTGCTCCTGAAAGGATACCTGACTGCTCTACTCTGGAGGCAGTCGGGGGACGTTTATCCATGTACCCAGAAGTCTGGCAAACTATCACAAGAGACAAATGAGTACTAAAAATAATATCCAGAGGATAGTCCATTCCTATTTCCAATCCGTTTCCACAGACCAGAACAATCCCAGATGTTTCACTCAATCTAAGGGAGCAAGCAACTATAGAGATTCAAAAGTTGCTGCACAAAAGAGTCATCCAAGAAGTCCTCGGAGAGCAAATAGAATTCGGAACTTACTCAAGATTCTTTTTGGTGCCAAAAGTTACAGGGGACTGGAGGCCCATATTAGACCTAAGCAAATTAAACAAATCTGTCAAGAAGTCAAAGTTCTGAATGGTGACACTGCAGTCTATGCTTCCCTTTTTAGAGAAAGACGATTGGATATGCTCAATAGACCTTCAAGATGCTTATTACCACATAAAAATTGACAGGACATCGAGAAGGTACTTAAGCTTCCAGCTGGGAGCCAGTCATTACCAGTTCCAAGCTCTGCCTTTTGGTCTCACTACAGCCCCCAGAGTGTTCACCAAATGCATGGCAGTAGTCACGGCTCACCTGAGGCGTCTAGGATTCCAAGTGTTTCCCTATCTAAACAACTGGCTTCTATCTGCCACCACCACACATCTACTCCAACAAGCCAGGGATCTAGTTTTGGACGTTTGTAATCAGCTGGGTATTACAGTCAACTTTCAAAAATCTGCCTTTTTGCCCTGTCAACATATTACATTTATAGGCGCAGATCTAGACACCGCCTCTATGATAGCATGTCTTCCAACAGAGAGAGTTGTAACACTCAGACAACAGATACTTTATCTCCTTCCCAAGACCAAAGTGATAGAAAAGATAATTCTAAGATTACTAGGAACAATGGCTTCCACAATAACACTGGTCCCTCTTGCCAGAATGCATATGAGGATCCTTCAGTGGCTGTTGTTCTCCCAATGGTCACTTCAAGAGCTTCCGATGTCTCACCTTATCAGAATAACGGAATTGTGCAAGAATGAGTTAAGATGGTGGATACACTCCACTCATGTGACCATAGGGAGACACTTTGTTCCACAACAGCCCATAGCTACGGTGACCACGGACACTTCTCAGATTGGGGGGGGGGGGCATTATCTGGGAAGAACAGTCCAAGGTACATGGCAAGAACACGAGGCTCACTTGCATATAAATGTCCCAGAAATGAGAGCAGTGTGCTTACGTTGCAAGCACTTCACGACTCTCTCCCTCAAGGGACAATTGCGATACATTGAGACAATATGTCTGTGGTTTGCTACATAAACAAGTAGGGGGGACCAGATCTTACCGCCTTTGTCAAGAGGCCCTGAGAGTTTGGCAATGGGCAGTTTCTTCCCAGTGCTTTCTAATAGCAATGCACATTCCAGGGAAGTCCAGCATGATAGCAGACAAGTTGAGCAGGGCAATTTTAATGCCTCACAAGTGGTCTCTGAATCAGAAAGTAGCAGAAATGATTTTTGGAACATGGGGTTTGCCTTGCTGCGATCTTTTTGCCACTCCCATGAAGGCCAATGCAGCAACTACTTTACCGTAATCCCCCCACTGGGGGAGACACCAAGAGATGCACTTGCTCATGATTGGCCCTCGGGACTTCTGTATGCTTTCCCTTCTGTTTCCTCTCATACCCACAGTCGTTCAGAAAGCACAGTTCTTGGGAAGCAGGATAATCCTCATTGCTCCTTACTGGCCTCGCCAAGTTTGGTTCCCCTTCCTTTGGCCTCATCTTCAGGAGAAGCCTTGGACTCTGGACCCAGTTCCAGACCTGCTGACAGATATGTCAGGGGCACTTCATCCTTCTCTCCACACCCTGAAATTGACAGCTTGCTGCTCCACTTACCAACTTAGGCTTTACAATTTAACTCCTACAGTTAAACATATCTTAATGTCATCTCATAAAGCTTCCACTAGAAAACTGTATTCTAACAAATGGAAAAGGTTTTCCTTTTGGGCTCAAAACAAGAACATTGATCCCTTTTCTACAACCATCCATTCTATTTTGGAACTTTTGGCAGAAATCTTCCAGCAAGGTTCAGCTGCAGCAACCATCAGGGTTCAACTCGCTGCAATATCTAATTTCCACATTGGTGATTCTGTCTCCAATGTAGTGTCACACAGGTTGTGTAGAGCCTTCTTGAAAGTTACCTCATTATTAAGACCCCCCCCTTTAAGGAACCCCTTTCTCCTTGGGATTTAAATTTTGTTTTGTCTCACATGACGTTACCACCTTTTCAGCCCTAGTCTTCTTTAGATGAAGTTCTTTCTTGGTAGACTTTGTTTCTGGTGGCCATAACATCTGCGAGAAGAGTATCAGAGTTGCAAGCTCTTTCTATTAAACCGCCATATTTGATTTTTTCATAAGGATAGGGTATCTTTGTGAACTAATCCATCTTTCTTACCCAAAGTCTCTTCTCCAAATAACATAAATCAATCTATAGAGCTTCCAGTGTTCTTTCCTAATCATATCAGCAAGGCAGAATGCAAATTACACCAACTAGACGTGCATAGACAACTCAGATTCTGTTTGCATAGGACCAAAGATTTTAGAAAATCTGACCAATTATTCATATCCTTCTCTGATGCAAAAATGGGTAGCTCAGTTTCTAAAACTACTCTTTCTAATTGGCTCTCTAACTGTATTACATTCATCTATACCACAAGTCACAGAGATTTACCTTTCAAAGTGAAGGCTCATTCTACTAGAGCAATGGCTATGTCATCTACCTTTCAAGCTAGAATTCCTATGGATAATATTTGTGCAGCAGCTACTTGGACCACTCCTCATACTTTTATCACGCATTACAAAGTGGATTTGGCCTCCAGGGACAGGATTACCTTTGGTTCCACGGTGCTTAAAGGTGTACTCTCGTGAGCCACCCAGGGAAGAGGTGCTGGGGACACTGTCCCATCATTATAAGAATGAAGGTGAGATCGGACAACATAACATAAAAAAGTTATGTACTCACCATAACGTTCCATGTTTGTTGTCCATCTCGCCGTTCATTCTTAGAAACCCTCCCTCCTTCCCCCTGCCAAAGACTCCTTGTGGACCTGGTGGATGTTTTTACTACCTTCAGGAGTTCTTTGTTTTAGTTTGTTTCTCTTTCTATTGGGTATAGTGTGTATATATATATATATATATATATATATATGTATGTATGTATGTATAGTTTACATTTCATTTAGTAGTAGCAGCAAACAAGATCTGGGAAATTACACCACTGCATTGTGGGATACCTACTTGCCACGAGCCAGGTTTGAGACTTTCAGCTATGTATTCAGCCGAGTCGGAGCCGATAATCGGCTCCGAACCCGTCATTGTAAGAATGAACGGCGAGATGGACAACAAACATTGAACGTTATAGTGAGTACATAACTTCTTTTTTTGGGTTAGCAACTTTGGCTCCATCACTGGGGTCTGGCCTTTTGACCCCCCCCCCCCACCTTTCAGGACAAAGCAGTATTGTTTGAAGCCCATGGGTGAGCACCAGCTATATCCTGGGTGGTCCCTGTAACTGATAAGTTAATTGATTTAGCGATTAGGAGGTCTTGGGAAAAACCTGATACCTGTTAGGCAGTCCCACAAAAGCCAAACAGAATTCTTTGACCTTCAAAAGATAAGTAGCACTAGGCCAAATCTCCTGCAGTAAAGTCCATTATTGTGCTGGCAGCCCCCAAGAGAGAGCTTTTTGAAGAATTTATCTCTGTTCACTCTCCCAGTAAAGAATACAGGGTGATGAATAAACTAGGGAAGCAGACATATGCTTTGAGCACCTTTGTATTGAGAACCCTGAACTACACCACAGATGAACAGCTGTCTTTTTTTTTTTTTTTTTTCTGTTCTGAAGATGACTCGACCTCAGGCCCGTTTTGGACCTCAGCCTCCTGAACAAATATTTTCTATTCAGACTTTATTCAGAATTGTCACTGTGCAATCAGTTCTGCTGTGTATCAAGGTAAATGAAGTATTGTACTCACTGGATCTCCAAGATGCTTATCTTTACATAATGATTTCAGAAGAGTCGAGGATATTACTATGCATCAGTTCAGAGTCCTGTCATTTGGTCTCACCAAAGCCCCCAGGATGTTTACTAAATGTATGACTGTCTTAGCAGCTCTTGTGCAACTACCGGGATACAAGATTTTGTTGTATCTGTACAACTGGCTACTGACTGCCCTATCAATTGAGTCTCTTCTGCAGGCCAGGCATTACTTTCTTCATCTTTGCACGTTCCTGGGCATATTAGCAAACTTAGCAAAATCCAATCCCCAACTTACTCAGAAAACCATTTTCATAGGGTGCCATCTGGATATCACCCTATCAATTTTCTTTCTTCCAATAGACAGAGTTCAGAATTTACAGAATGTATTTCATACTCTACTTCTCAACCACTGTCCTACAACAGCCTTGGTTCTGAGAGTGTTAGGCATGATGGCATCATGGATCCTAATGGTCCACCTTGTTCGCTTCCATATGAGGATTTACAGTGGCTTCTTCAAGCTCAGTCCTCACAACTTATTCATCCCCTTTCCAAGACTATAATCATTACAGATTCATGTAAAAAGCATCTGTGGTGATGATTGCAGTCTCCAGTGGTTCAGGTGAGCACACCATTTCATCCTTCACCCCCAGGTGACAGTGATAATGGATGCATCCTTCCTTGGTTGGGGGACATTTTGACGGGAGAGTGGTCCAAGGTCTGTGGGCAGACAGCAAGACCAGTGTTCACATAAATGTCTTGGAATTGAGGGTAGTTTTGCTAGTGCTGCAGGAGTTACAAAAACTGCCTTCTGCAAGGTGTGACATCTGCCCAAACAGAAAACATGAAGGTAACAAAGTACATCAGTGAGCAAGGAGGAATAGGAACTTACTCTTTTTATATTGAGAAGCAACGAGGCTTTGGCAATGGGATGATAGCTTGCTTTGCTCCACTTTCTGGTAACAGGACATATCCCAGGTGTACTCAGTTGCCTTGCAGATAGTATCAGCAGAAATCTTCTCATGCCTCATGATTGGTTCCTCAATCCAGTGATATCCAGAAAGATATTCAGTCACTGGGGCACTCCTTGCTGTTTCTCTTTGCCACCTTGTGCACCACCAGATTCAGCAAATGTTTCACCATGATTCCTCCTTTGAGACAGCCAGCAAGGGGCACTGTGTTACAGCAGTGCTCCCACGGGCTTCTTTTTGCTTACCCGTCTCTCCCCCTAATGTCCATATTTCTGCAGAAAGCAATAAAGTGGAAGAAAATTGTCATCCTCATAGTCCCTTTCAAGCCCAGACAGATATGGTTTCCCTTTCTAAGGCTTTACCTAAAGGAGTATTGCTGGCTCTTGAATCCCACTCGGGACCTGATTTCGCAACCCTCTGGAAAGCCTCACCCAGATCTGCACAACTTGAAACTAACTTCTTGGTTTCTCTATTCCATTGATAGCCAGTGATAATTCCTTCATTTTTGAGGTTGTCAGAATTCCAGTGGCTTCTCAAAAGGCTATCCACAAGTCCTGTCGCAGCAAATGTAAAAGTTTTGTGTCCTGGGCTTACCCCCAAAACATTGCCCCATTATCAGCCTCAGTTTTAGACATTCTCTGCTTTTGTGGCTCTCTTTTTGATTCAGGCTCTAGGTTTTCTATTATTAAGGTCCAGCTGGCTGATATTTCTAGCTTCCGTTTTGGCTTTCAGGAGCATTTACTAGCCTTGCACAAATTCTGTTAAGATGTTCTTACGGGAACCTTCTTAATGACAGCACTGATAAGAGAACCATTCCCTTCGTGGGATCTAAATTTTGTCTTGGAGGTGCTTACTAGTCCCACAATCAAACCAGACTCTTCTGCTGAGCTAAAATAGCTTTCACGGAAAACTATTTTCCTAGTAGCCATCACTTCTGTCGGAAGGATTTCTCCATGCACTTTCATTCTTTTCTCTTTACTTTGGTGTTCCATAAAGGTAATGCATCTCTGAGAATAAACACATCTTACATGTGGATCAAATATTTCACAGCCCATTCATCTACCAGTTTTCTTTCTGAATTATGTAAACAAAGGAGAGTACATATTGCATACATTGTGTGTACATAGGCAACTGTAGTTTTGCCTTCACAGAACTAAATCATTTAGAAAAGATGAGCAGCTATTTATCTCCTTTGCCACTGACAAACTAGGCAAGACGGTTTCTAGAGTGTTGTTTTGAGATTGCTATAAGAGTGCATTTCCTTTATTTATGCGGCCAACAACAAGTGTCTTCCTAACAAACTACAGGCTTATTCTACAAGAGCTGTTGCAACTTCTACTGCCTTTTTTATGGCCTCTTCACTGGATGATAATTGTGATGCTGCCACCTGGTCTTCCATGCATACCTCCACCAAGCATTATAAATTGCACTGCACCTCCAGGAGAAGACATCTTTTGGGGCTATTATCCTGAAGGGTCTGCTATCATGTGGCCAATGGGATTGCATCATAGCTTGAGATTCTGACTCACTTGTCTGATCAAATGGACTGATTGAAAGTTAGGTACTTACCATAACAATAGATCCTTTCATTCTTGTCCATTTGATACAACGACCTTTCCTGTATCACCCTTTCCTATTCTGTAAGACCTGAAAGATCCTTTGGTTGTAGAACATTTAGGTTCATAGGTTCGTACTGGGTTATCTGCCCTAGGGCATTTATAAGCCTAGACAGAGTGTGTGTGGCTTTCACCACCCCTTAGGATGAGAATATTACGCCCATTTAGGGTTTAGTTTACTGTGCCTCTGTCTAGTAGTGACACAGAGATGACCCACAGGGTAAACCTACGATCTCCCATCCACTCGTCAAGATTTCTCTTGAACAGAGTTAGTGAGGGGCTCTGCCTAACATGGACTGGGATTCTGTTCCAGAGTGCAGGGAGCCTCTGGGTTATGAATCTGTCCCTCCAGCACGTCCTATTTATTTCTGTGTTGAGGTTTAAGTCTCTTGCTCTCGTGGCTCTGATGGATTTGGATTTTCTGAGGTGGAGCATGTCCATTAATTCCGGATTGGACATGGCCTTGTACGTCAGGCACAGATCACCTCTGTGTAGGCGGTATGCGACTGAATAGAGCTGGAGTTTTTTTCAGTCGGGCAGCATATGACATATGTTTAAGACCCTTTATTCTCTTGGTGAGGAACTTTTGGGGTCTTTCCAACTGCTGCAGGTGTCGGGTAAGATACATCCCAAATGGGGCATTGGACTCAATCATTGGCCTGATAAGAGAAGAGTACAGGGTCACAATGACCTCTCTTGATCTAGATGTGAAACCCTTCATGATAAGGTGGGCAGTATAGAAGGTCTTCCTAACCACTTTGGCAATGTGAGTGTCAAATGAGAGGTTACTGTCAACCTGGGTCCCTAGGTCCCTGATTACCTCTTCCGTACTTAATGGATTCAGGCAAGATTATTTATGCCTAGGTCTTAGATGCCAAATAAAATCTGAGATAACTAAGGAAAGTGGTGCATTATGAGAGGGAGAGTTCTTAATGTGGCTCAAAGATGGAACACTGATATTGCAGAATCAGATCTGACAAGTGGTTCGAGGACCCACATGTCATATCTGATTGACATTAATGAAAAGATCTGTTATGCTAAGTACATCATTTTCATTTTTGGACCATTATGTCCCTTAACCTGCCTGTATTGGAATCTGTCACAAATGACAAGTGGATAAGGACAGAGATATCCAGAGGATACAAGATTCCTTTCAGAACTCAGTCTAGCCACCTATTGCCCACCACTTAACCCAAACTCTCTCACCATCAGAAAGATTTTTTATGGAGGGAGGTCCTAAATTTTCTCAGAAAAACAAAAGACCCACCCAAGAGGTTCCATCAGGGGAAAATGTGTATGGATTTTATTCCAGGTTCTTTTAGGTGCTAGACAAAGCAAAGAACTCATGCAAGTTGTGGTGCTAAACAACCTGTACACCTTTCTCTCCAAATAAACCATTTGCCTGGTCTTAGTATAGTTGTTCCTTCCTTGTCTATAAGAAGGGGAGTGACTATAATCTTTGGACTTCCAAGATGCCTACCTCTACATAAAGACTGTAGGGGAGTCGAGGCGATATCTCAATTTGTAAGTAGTAGCCAGTCATTATGATTTTTGGATACTTACATTTGTACTCACCTTGGCATTTCCAGTGTGTTTGCCAAATGCTTGTCCATAATCACAGTTCATAAGAGATTGCAAAGCGCCAAGATTTTCCTGTAACTAGATGACTGGCATTTAGCTGCTCCTTCAGTTTAGGCTGTAAATCTGGCAAGGATATGTCCGATTAGAATGTTCCACTGTCTTGGTATTACAATTAATCCTGCAGACTTGCAGTTGATCCCAGTTCCAGCTGCTCGCATTCATTGGCTGCAGCTTGCACAAACTTCTTTTTGGAGTATGTCTTCCACAGGAGAAGATACTGTCCCTTCAAGTGAAAGTCTCCATCATACTGATCTCCAAAAGGATCTCCACACATCTATGCCTTAAGACTGCGGGGCTCAAAGCACTATTCATCCTGATGACTGCCACTTCACACGAGTGTAACAGTGGATATTCAGGATCCAGTGATCTCAGATATTAGATACCGTGTGATACCCAGTTCATATTTATACAACATGTAAGTGATGCACTTGCAAATATCACCATTGGGAATCCATTTTATTTACATACTCCCAAAGCAGCAGTTGCCATGTTCACGTCTGCCCCAGGCTGGAGAGACTCTCTCTGCATACTGCTATCCTGGAGATTAGGGCAATCCTCCTTTACTGTCTTGACCTTTCAAGACTCCCTTGTTTGGGGAGTGATTGATTTCTATTCTGATGTCATAACAGTGGCTTGTTATACCAACAAATAAGAGGGTGCAAAGTTTTACCCTGTTGTCAAGAAGCCATGAGGGTATCTAAGTGTTAGGCATAGAATGGTGATCTTTACCAGCTCACCCTGTCAGAGTTCCTATGTCTTTGGTCTAGAATTAATTTATTGCTTCCTACACGAGCATACTCAGGAAAATCCAAGTTGCTGTGTAGCCTCTACAAGCATGCTCATCTTAAGTGGACAGTTCCCTTTACTTCTGAGCCGTATGCGCATCAATAACTTAAATCTACTCTGTCTCATAAAATACTGCACTTACAGGTCAGAGCATAAGCTTTATGTGTAGCTTTGGATGCGATATGTAAGAACTGTTAAAGTACATTTTTACATTGAAAACAAAATGGCATTAAATTAACAAGAGCCCCTGCTTGCTCTTGTGTGCCTCTTGCTTTCAGTACAGCAATACTCCTAACATAACTCATAATCATTTACTTATATTGTCACCTGAACTATTTCACTGCATCTTTTGCAGCATAGAAACCCTGATATTATTTAAATATTAAAAAATATCCATTATAGGAGTTCTGAATAGCCACGTCATTTGATTATTTTGCCATATCCATACAAGTACCTCCAAACAACTGCAACCAAATACAAAAAAATAAAATTCAGATTCTTCTTGGCATTACTAGAGTTAAAATATGCACTGACCTCTCATAAGATAGTCTGTTAAAGACACAACTTTAAGAGTTATTTCATTAGATTGATGTATTGATTGCAACCCCATCTAAGCAGACATTATGAACATTTTGTAGTAGAGTTAACTGTTGGTCTACAATGTAATAGCTTAAACAGCTTTTAAATACAACATGCTGTCTTGCATTTTTGAAATATTTTATTTATGTAGAATTATGTAATTTTAAAGGCATCTTTATTGACTGCCAATATAAGCATATATTTGTAGAAATGAATTATTTTCTAATGGCTGGTTTATTTCTGTCTTTTTTTATTTACTAGCGATTGTTCATGCCTTGTTGGTTTGTAATGCTAGCACAGAACTTGCCTGTCTGAGAAACCTTCAGGAACATGCTAGTCCAGCCACACTGCCTCTTATGCCATACTTAATTAAATTGTAAGTAACTAGATACAATCCTTCTACTTCTATTTTCTTATTTTAGGTTTGTCTTTAATTGGGGAATATACTAAACGTCATGTTTTAAGGGGGTTTAGTAGGTAGTAGGAGCAGCGATGTATGGTACCCTTATATCCTTTCCATTAACTAATTAAATAAATAATGCATACAGGTTTGCCAGTAACAAGAAAAGGCCCTAGACAAATTTGAGATTCCAGAGTATGCTAGGAAGTAAGATGATTCAGCCATTCTTCCATGTAGAATATCAACAGTTTTCTTTTTGTAGATTTTGTAAAATGTGACACGTACACAATATGAAATAGGTATTTTGGAGATGATCTGTAACTGTTTTATCATATTACCCGTTTCATATTTCATTTATGCATTGAGTGTGACCTTTCTAGGAAAAACATGGAAAAAAGCCTTTATTGTTTAAGGTCCTTTAATTTGCTCTGCTGCATAAAACATTAACATTACCCTAAGATTCTGTTATGTTGCATGTCACAAGAAGCAGTTTTGGTTGCTGTTTCAGAAATATCATTGCATTGCTCTGTTTCTTATAGTGCACTTTACTTTGATACCATCATTTGATGACATGAATGTGACACTTGTAGGCATGCATCATGCAGAATTTACCAACAAATGCTGAATGAAATGAGACTATAAGGGCCAAGTTAGCAGTCTGGCCATGTGTTAGTTGATTTTTAAACTGCTTAACTTTAAGTTTTAGAGTTGTTTTTTAATAACTCTAGTGTGTTATATTCACTGTAAACAGATTAGAAGAGTCACACTTTTAAGCAGCAAGAACAGCTGTCAGAATTGTTCTCACTCCCTGCTTCTTGTAGTTTTGTAACTTTTTTTACATACTTGCAAATATTGCAAGGAGATACAGTTACTGGAGACTGGTACCTACTCATAGTGCCTTGTCGTGCTTCAGTGCTGTGTGTCCAAATGCACAACAGGAAATGTATTCAGATGGCAGCATAAAGCCATGCAACTGAAAGCAAGATGGGAAATGCAGTGCTAATGATATGCATATGTTTCCATGGTGAACATAGTTGTCGCTTGTCTCTCTCTAGTGTAGATGACGAACAGGCGGGGTAGTTTGTTTATGCACTTTATTACATAGAAACACATCAGAATGGATAGCAGCTTTACAAAATATAAACAAACTGATTAACAGACAGACCACACAGACATACATGCTTGCATCTAAATAGCTAACTACAAAATGGCAGTCAGGCTCACACTTGCTCAGCATTTATACACTTGTGCAAGCCCCTAGAAAGCTTCTTAAAGTTGTACACACACACTGATCTACAGCCTCCCTCTTAAATAGATTGTCTTCAGTGAAATGACATTAGAATAAGACGTGCAGTAATGTCGACATTAGAAAGAAACAAAATGTTTATGTCCAAGTTGCCGTGTATCTGTAACATGGTGTGGAAATATGACCTGATCTAGTAACATAGTATTCAGAACTGGGTTTAGCAACAGGGACAGTCTTCGGTGAACAAACTTGTTTCAGGAACTTAGGAATTCATCTCAGGACATTATCGTTGCTACTGAAACATGGCTAAAACCGTACATTAAAAACACAGAATTCCTTCCCCCTGGTTTTGCATGCCTATGCTTAGATAGGCCCCGCAAAAAAGGCGGTGGAATAGCTCTGATCTTTCCCAACACCTTCGATATAGTTTCATACAACTCATCTGTACCCAACTTCTCTACTGCTGAACTCCTAATAACCTTCTTAAAAATAAACAAATGCAAAAATTTCTGTATCATTGTCCTGTACATTCCCCCTGGCAACAGTATTCCCATATTAGAGGATATCCTAGCTTGGAGATCCAGCAATATAATCACAGAAACTATAAATCTGAAGTTGTTAGTCTTCTTTCTATTCATCACTGATGGGTTCGGTTCTGAGCCCTCGGAACCAAGTCGACCTAATACCAAGCTCGCGTGCACCAAAAACTCTCAAGCTAAGCTGCTACCCACAATTCCCTTCTCCCAGTTACCTCAGATCTCATTTGCCACGCAGCCATATAGCAGCATTTCACCAAGCTCTCTAGCTAAGTATTGCATTTTTTCAAAATTTATAGTATTTTGTGAGTTTTTTCCTCTCAAACTCCTCTGTTTCTTGATATCTTATTCAGATCTACCCACGGGTAACCCTTTTCTTTTACCATCGTTGGTAAATGCCCTTTTTACCCTTGTGGTATTCTGAATACCATTGTTGGTATTTCCCCTCTCTTTCCTTCCTTTGGTTTGTTGTTGTGTTGTCCTATTGTGGTATGTCTGAAAAGAAAGAGACTTTGGGTTTTAAGCATTGCTCTTCCTGCACTGGTAAACTCCCGAATAGTGATCTACATGAGGAATGTGTATATTGTTTGGGGGTTCCACACTTATCTGTGAAACCTCCCTGTGACATTTGTGCCAGTTTAAGTCAGTGTACACTGAATGAAAGACGGAATAAAGTAATTCTCAAAGGCCTGCTTCTTCTCCTTTATCTGAGGCTATTTCTGCATCTGAGGTCTCAACCCTTCCATCTGTGGACAAAGAAAGTCCTTGTTCTGATCCCTCTTTACCGTCCGGTATTAGCGGCAAGCCTCATAAGCATAAGGCACATAGGACTCCTCGGTTCCGACCACCTCAGCTCCGAGCTCAGCTCCAGTGGCCCCTACAGAGATTGTCATGACTTCCTCATCGGCACTGCTTTCGGCACCAATGGTTACGGTTCCTACTGTGGTTTCGGCTCCGACCATATTGCTTGCCATTACCTCGGCACTGACGTCCCCCATCTCTGTTCCGAGATCATCGGAACCGATAATGACTTCCACCCCGTCTATTGCTTCGTCTCCATGCCCGCTCTTGGCACCGATAATCCCCCTTTTGCCTGTTTCAAAACTGGAATCCTCAATGCCAGTCTTTACTTCACCACTAACCCAGTACTCCCCATCCTTGGATCCGTTTGCTGGAAAAGCCTTCAGCCCCTTTTTGGACCATCCTGACTCCCCCCTCAGGTATGTTGGCAAGGTCCAACAGGAGCCTATCTGAGTTGGATGTGGTGCGCCTCTTTGATCAGCTGCTGACAGCCAGGGGGGATTACAAATTTTCCTAGAACCCACCCCACTCCTGGTTTTGGGTCCATTACTCCTGCGACTTCCTCATATTCTCCTCCCTTGGACCCTTCAGTTCCGAGGCCCATAGCTCCGACGTCTGCAGGAGGACTCCTTTCCTCTGCGCCGACAGTGACATTGTCTGCTGCTCCGAGGCCCCTTTGGGTGTCGGTTCCTTCGGAACCCACTCTTTTTCAAGCTCATGCTTGGGGGGGGGGTGTGGAACCCTCGGTTCCAGGAACGGCTCCGGTTGTTTCGCCTGCTCCTTCTTCGAATCCGAGGGTGACTCCCACCCCAGCTTTGCTTGAGGCTCCATCCCCGGGAGTGGACCGCGTGGAGTGGGGTGTGACTCCGGTTCCAAGATTGTCTTCCTCGGTTCTGGGCTCCCATTCCTTTTCAGATGGGCCTGCCTTCTGGATGATGGAGAAGGTGCTTGCTTCAGGAAGCAATCCTCCTACGTCAGACCTTCCCCCTGCTCCTTCTGAGCTGCAGCTATCACAGGCCACCCCCCAGGACAACAAGAGCGCAAGCTTCAGGAAACCCCTGTACAGGGTAACCCCCTTTCTGATCCTTCTTCAGATGCTCCCACTGAAGAACCCCCTCAGAAATGGATGTGTAAGAAGAAACACATGGACTCCCAGGAGGAGTCCGTTACCGATGATACGGACTACGATGATGGGGAAGGGTCCCCATGGTCACCCCCTGACGATGTCTCCTTTGGAGACATCCTGGAAATTTTGAGGCAGAGGGGTGACTGGAAGCCCTCCAAACCTTCCTTGGAGGAATCCATATTTCTGCAGGCTTTCCACTCTCGGCCAACTACTTCTTGGGTGACCCCTCCTGCCGATGAGTTAGTCAAGCTCATCATACAGTGGGCATGGAAGAACCCTGATACCATCGAGGCCATTCCCCTGAGATCAGACAAAATTCTCTCTCTTCCAGAGGATCAGCCCCATTGGTCTAGAGGCTTACTAGTTGATACTATGGTGGTGGCAGGTGCCACAAAAAAGGACCTTGCTGAGGAAAGTCCTGCTGTCCACCCATCCAACAGAGAGTCCCGGGCGGTGGACAGATTAGGGAAGCGAGTTTTTGCTTCAGCGACCTTTGCTGTTAGGTCTCTGAAAGTTTTGGCTCATTTTACGGGGCTCCAAAGAGATTGCATCACTGAAATCTCTGGAACCCTCGCGGATCAAGTTTCAGGCGTGGCACGTGATAAAGTTGCTTCCCAACTTGCCACCCTAGAGTCGATTTCCAACTTGTCCATGAGGTTGCTGTCCCACACAACCGAAGGGGCGGCTAGAGCTGCGGGTGCAGGCGTAGTTATGAGACGCCACGCCTGGATGCACATTTGTGACCTCATGGACTCCTTCAAGTCTTCCTTTTTAAACACCCCTATCGAACCGTCAGCTTTGTTCAGTTCTAAAGTGAAGGACACATTAGCCAGGTGCAAGCAGGATGGAAAAACCTTGTCTTCTCAGCGCTCCTTTTCCAGTAACCAGAGGATTGGAAAGATGTGGCACAAAGAATCTCAAGGCCCTTTCCGTAGCGCACGTGGTGAGGACTCCCCCAGAGGCAGAGTGGGTTCCAATAATGGAAGATGCCCCTTTCGGGGCAGAAGGTTCCCTGAAATCAGGACTCCAGGGATTCTTTTTCTGGACGACTGTATCAACGCTCCTGAAGCATTGCCCGATTGCTTTCCTGTGGAAGCAGTCGGAGCTCGTTTTTGTCTGCACCAAGCTGCCTGGCACTCTTACAAACAATCAGTGGGTGCAGAGAATAATTTCCAGAGGTTACTACATCCTTCCAGTCTCTTATCCAAGACCCCCAAAATTCCTTCCAGGTGTTCCACCCAGTCAAAGGGAAAGAGGCAGCTTCAGAAATAGCAAAGCTGTGTATAAAATGAGTCATCCAACAAGTCCCCTAGACCAGTGCAGATCCGGGTTTTACTGAAGATTCTTTTTGGTGCCAAAAAAGACCGGGGACTGGAGATCCATTCTGGATCTCAGCCAACTAAACAAGTCAGTAGTTCAGACCAAATTCCACATGGTCACAATACAGTCCATTCTCCCATTTCTTTGGGAGGGTGTGTGGATGTTCTTGATAGACCTCCGGGATGCGTATTACCACATCAAAATGGACAAGCGCTCCAGGAGTCTCCTTCGCTTCCATCTGGGAGCCAATCATTACCAATTTAGAGCCCTGCTATTCAGTCTCTCGACGGCCCCCAGAGTGTTCACGAAATGCGTAGCAGTGGTGACAGCTCATCTGAGACTTCAGGGATTCCAGGTGTTTCCGTATCTAGACGATTGGCTCCTCTCCGCTCCCATCAAACGCCTACTGGTCAGGGCCCTCTACTACACTCTAGCACTAGCGGAGTTCATAGGCATCACCATACACTGGGAAAAATCTAACCTTCATCCCACCCAGCAATTGAATTTACAGGGGCAGTATTCAACTCTCAAACCAGCCAAGTCTTTCTTCCTCCTCGCAGACTTCAGAGATTAAGGTTACAAGTACAAGTGATACTCTGTCAAAGGAAGGTGTCTGCAAGGGAAGTTCTGCAGGCTCTGGGGTCTATGGCGGCAGCCATCCCAATAGTTCCCCTAGCCAGATTGCATATGAGACTACTACAATGGCTCCTTTTGTCCCAGTGGGTATCCAATCTTCATCCCCTGAGCTCACAGATCCTCATCACCATCTCCTGCAAACAAGATCTCCTCTGGTGGATGAGAACAGGCGAAAATCTTTGGTGTTGCCCCGTCTAGACTCCCCAACCCAATTCCATAGTGACCATGGACACTTTTCTGATAGGATGGGGGGGGGGGCACTTCCAGGGAAAGACAGACCAAGGCACGTGGTCCAGCCTGGAGGTCAACTTGCATATCAGTGTCCTGGAGTTAAGAGCGGTGCTGCTAGCGTTGCAGGCACTTCATCCGCTCCTTCCATCAGGAACAATTGCAGTCCATTCGGACGATATGTCCGTTGTCTGGTACATAAACAGGGCGGGACCAAATCCTACCCCCTATGCCGCGAGGCCATGAGAATTTGGCATTGGGCGATAGCTTCCAACCACTTTCTAGTCGTAGCACATATCCCGGGGAGCTCAAACATGATTGCGGACAGGCTGAGTAGATGCATCCTCCGTCCACGCGAGTGGTCTCTCAACCCGAATGTGATGGCAGAAATCTTCAGTCGTTGGTGCCAGCCTTGCTGCGATCTTTTCTCTTCACCCTCAAACAAAAAATGCAGCAGCTACTTTGCCCTCTTTCCCTCAGATGGGTATGCACCGAGAGACGCTTGGACTCACGATTGGCCAGCGGATCTCCTCTATGCTTATCCTCCGACACCTCTATTTCTAAGGAAAGCTATTCGGTTGAGATCCAACGCAATCCTCATTGCCCCTTTCTGGCCTCGTCATGTGTGGTTTCCCTTCCTCCCACCTCACCTGTTACAACCTCCTTGGCCCCTGGACACTCATCAGGACCTAATATCTCACTCACAAGGGCTGACTCCCCCAAATCTCTCCACTCTCAACCTGACAGCTTGGCTTCTCCACTTCCGCTAGTTGCCAGGCAGGAAACCCTCTCCTCATCTGTCCGAGATATTATTCTGGCCACCCATAAACCATCCATCAGAAAACTTTACAGAGACAAATGGTCACATAATCGGATCCTAAATCCTTTTTCAACCCCTACAGCTGCTGTTCTTCACCATCTTTGAGTTGTTTGACAATGAGGCATCAGCTTCTACCATTCGAGTCCATTTAGCAGCTATTTCCAATTTCCATAATGGTTCAGATGGAGTCCCTCTTATTTCTACCTGCCTTTGCAAGACTTTTTTCAAGAGAATTTTCCATAGCAGACCTCCGATCAAGCAGCCTGTGGAGGCATGGAATCTCTCTCTCTCTATCCCCCTTTGAGCAGGCCGCGACATGTGATCTAAAATTCCTGTCATGGAAATCTTTGTTTTTGGTGGCGGTCACTTCAGCCAGACGGATATTTGAGCTACAAGCCTTATGCATCAAGAGCCCGTATCTGATCTTCCTTAAGGACAGAGTATCACTTCGTACTAATCCATCTTTTCTCCCCAAGGTGATTTCTGACTTCTCTGGTAACCAGTCCATTGAGCTCCCTGTGTTTTTTCCAAGTTATTTAAACAAGGGAGAATACTGCCTCCATTCATTGGATGTTTATAGACAACTATGTTTCTGCCTGGACAGAACTAAGTCCTTTCGTAAGTTGGACCAACTTTTCATTTCATTTTCTGTTCCTAGAGTGGGGTGCACTGTATCTAAAGTTACTTTGTCAAAATGGCTCGGAGATTGCATTACCTTTTCATATTCTTTTGCGAATGAACCCAAGCCTGCTCAAATCAAAGCTCACTCAACTAGGGCTATCACAGCTTCTGTTGCCTTCCAATCTAGGGCTTCCATGGATGACATCTGTGCAGCAGCCATTTGTGCTAAACCCCATACCTTCATCAAGCATTACAAATTGGATCTGGTCTCCAGGGGGAGAGCGGCCTTCGGCTCAATGGTTCTCAGGAATGTTCTTCCATAAGGGCCACCCAAGTTCTCTAAGTATCTTGGGATTCTGTTCCATCAGTGAGGAATAGGAAGAAGATTAACAACTTCAGATAAAGAAGTTATGTCTTACCATAATGTTCCATATGAGTTGTTGATCTTCTTCCAGTCATCACACCCTCCCACCGTCCCCCACCAAGGCTCCTGGCAGATCTTCTGGGTCCTTGTGGTGTTTCAGGGTTTCTGCGCAGAGATGGTATCTGTCTTCCTGTTTCTTCTATATATTGCATACAAACTCGATCTGAGGTAACTGGGAGAAGGGCATTGTGGTTAGCAGCTTAGCTCAAGAGTTTTTGGTGAACGCGAGCTTGCTATTAGGCCGACTCTGTTTCGAGGGCTCGGAACCAAACCCATCAGTGATGACTGGAAGAAGATTAACAACTCAGCTGGAACGTTATGGTAAGACATAACTTCTTTTTCTTGGTGATGCTAATATTAATTGGTTAGACTTTTCACAGCAACACTCTCCCTCTAGCATAAACTTATTCAACTACAACCAGCTAATCACTGATATAACTAGACCCAACGAAAATGGTAGCTGTGGAACAATCTTAGATTGGATCATTGTCTCTGACCCCAACAAAATCTCCACCTCAGGAACTTTCCCAAACAGTGTTAGTGACCACTTACCTGCCTTTATTATATGTAACACTTCAACACCATTAAACAGACATCTATATAAGAATGTTAGAAACCTGTCCAACTTCTGCCCTTCATCCTTTAATAATACTTTAAACAGCATTGACTGGGCTCCCCTAAAAACACGTCCCCTAGACAAAGCTGTTGAATTTTTCAACTCTACATTCCTAAATATCTTAAATAGGCTAGCACCCCCCCCCCCACTAAAACGAGTAAAGCGTAAACACACCCCATGACTCACTAGAGCTAATAAACTGTATATGGCCTCCAGAGACAAAGCTTGGAAGCTTTGGAAAAATACAAAAATACCTCTTACCTTATAACCTATAAACAACTTTGCTACCAAGTAAAGCACCTAGTTATTAAGGACAAAAAAAGAATACTACCACACTTTACAAAACCAACACAAACAAAATCCAAAGCAGTTTTGGAGCTCAATAAACAATCATCTTCACCCAGGATCTAACAGTAACCCCTGTCCCAATCCAGAAAAAACTCCCAGTGAAATAGCCACTCTCTTCAATTCATATTTCATAAACACCATAACTAACCTCACCACCAACTTCTCTCATAATCATCCAAACCCATCAAACCAAACTACTAATGCTCCCCCACTTACATAATTTCTCTCTTGCACCTATCCCTACTGCCACAGTAAAGAAACTACTTTTGAAATTAAAGCCATCCGCCAATGCCCCCTTACAACCTGCCCCCAGAATTCCTTCAAATAGCAGCAAACTCCATAGCATAACCCGTCAGCCTACTTCTCAGTAGGTCCATTCAAGAGTCCTACATTCCCACCATTTGGAAAAAAGCTTTCATCCTTCAGCTGCACAAAGGCAGAAACAACACTAATATCTGCAACTTCCGATCCATTGCCATTCTGTCCTCTAGCTCAAAGATACTTGAAAAATGTATCCACACCAAATTCTTTAACTATCTACAAGACAATAACCTACTATCAGTAACTCAGCATGGCTTCAGACCCAGACATAGCACCACTACAGCTCTAGTATCCTTCTGTGACTCTGTAAATTGGGCTTGGGATGCCGGGTAGCTTGTCTCCTCTCTATTTTTTTATCCTTCAAAGGCATTTGATACTATATCCCACCCTCTTCTACTTAGAAAACTCACCAATTTAGGAATGTCCACCTCTATCTTTCTCTGGTTTTCCAACTACCTCACAGACAGACAACAAGCTACAAAATGGCTGCACTCTCTCTCTCTCTATTCCTCAACACTACTACCGGTGTTCCCCAAGGATCCATCCTAGGGCCTCTGTTGTTCAGCATTTTCATCAGTGACTTCCACTGTACTCTCTCAAGGTACAGTCATCCAGTATGCAGATGATTCTGCTATCATTTGCAGTGCCAACTCTCCACTTGAACTCCTGAAATTTACCCGGTCAGCTCTCACCTCCACTGAAATATGGATGACTAACAACCGCCTTGTCCTAAATCCTAAAAAAAAAAACAAACTTATGCTTTTCACCCCCAAGAAGACCTCTACTGTAAATAGACTCTTTCTCTGTATTCTCCCAAGATAGCACTACTATTGAGGTTGTCACACATACTAAGCTGTTAGGAGTCACCATAGATGAACACTTATCCTTCGACTTGCATATTTACTACACTATTAAAAAGCTCACCAGAAATTAGGCATGCTATACCGCCACAAAACATTCCTCAGTTTCTCCTCAAAACTACCACTTGACCCCTCCTTTCTGCACCCTTCTCTCCTCTACGTCACTACTCTCTTTACTAACATATAGGCCAGTCTATAATCCAAGCTCGATTCTTGTTGTAACAAAATTGCAAAATTCGTCACTAACAGAAAAAAGTTAATCCCACCACTGTGCCTCTCTTCACATACTAAACTGGCTAGAACTTCCCCATCATCTCACATATATACAACTAACAGTGGTCTATTAACTAATATTCAACCCTGCCAGCTGCCATGCCCTTTCCTCTCTATTTAAACCCTATCACCCCAACAGACCCCTTCACGCCAAGAATCAAATGTTTTTTACAGATTAACAAACCTAACCTCTCCACTGGACAAATGCTCCACTCCTTCACCACTGCTAAATTATGGAACTCTCTCCCACCACCACTAAGATCCACTAGCAGCACATCTCTCTCCAAAAATCCTTAAAACAACATCTGTCCTCACAGTGGCTATGCTCATGTGCTAGTTCCTCACACACTATAACTTAACTTTTTCTCTCTCCCATTACCACCATTCTCTTTCTCCATCCTACCTACTTCCTTAAACCTACCTACCTATCTCCTGATTATTAATTCTTTGCTGTAATTACATATACTAGTAGAATCATAGATGGTCTTATTTATAACTGTATTGCCTCATTGCCTTATTACTTTGTTAAAAACCTATTTCATTGTCAGTTCTTGTTGTATTCGGTAGATGTGTTGTTTGTATAAATCACTTTGGAGCTTTTCTCCCCGGGCCTCCACTGAAAATGGGCACTTTTTGGCCCAGTGGACCATCCCGGTAAATAAATGCAAATAAATAAAAATAAACAAACAGGGATATTTACTGGAATGTACTCAGGAATTGGAATGCTGGACAACTCACTCTGAGATAGTCCTTCTCACAGGCTAGTCACTGTGGTACAGGCTCGGACACCGGCATCAGATATTTCCGATTCCGCCTGAATTTTTCTCCTTGGGATTCCACAATGTGTACAATCTTGGCTCTGGGCATATACTCTTCACAACTCCAATCCAATCATAACTTTTGCATGTTTGCATTCTCACTGTCTCTCCTTCACGTAATGGTTTGAGCGGTTTGCTGGACTTACCATAATAAGACTTCTGGGCTAGACGTTTCTTTAACAGGTGGGCTTTCACAAATCTGTTATTCTTAGCACTTGGAACCAATAAACTACTACTGATTGATAAGGTAGTTCTGGTTTGTCTCGACAGAAGTCTCTGGGCAGGTGAACCAAGCTGTTTATCACAAGGAACATTTCTGAGATTCAAGGGATTCAGGAAGACCTCACTATTATCTCGTTTCGACTTCTCAAGTAATGTTTCGCACTTTGAATTGCACGTTCTGCCAAACTATTTGACTGCGGATACTCAGGACTACTTGTGACATGAGTGAAGTCCCACTCTTCAGCGAATCTTTTGAATTGCTGGCTAGTAAACTGCATACCATTGTCAGAAGTAACTGTGCAGATTACCATGAACTGCAAAATGACGCTTCATCTTAGTAATGACAGTACTTTATGCTAAGTTAGGAAGTAGGTCAGTCTCGAACCAGTTGGAATAAGAGTTTAACACCAAGTAATGTTGACCATTCCTCTTGAAAATATCAGTGGCTACTGTTGACCAAGGTAGTTCAGGAATCTGGTTTAGGTGAAGTGCTTCTTTCTGTTGATGTGGCTTTGTACTATTAAATACAGAACAAGATGAAAGTACTCTCAATGTCTTGTGACATAGAAGACCAAAACACTAGTCCTCTCGCCCTCCTTTTAGTAGAATCAGTTCCTGGGTGGCCACGATGCAAGATAGTAATATACTGTTGTTGCAAGGATCTTAGAACAATGACTTTTGGACCTTTCGTGATAATACCATTATCAGACAAAATCTTATCTCTATAAAGAAAATAAGGTTGCACTTCTTGAGGTAAACTAGATTGCTTTGATGGCCATCCCTCGATTGAGAAAAAGTGGTTGAGCTTCTGTAAAACAGGATCTGAGGCTGTAGGATCTCTAAGTTCATTGAGACATGTAGAAGAAAAATTTCTCACTTCCATGACTTCAAAATCAAGTTTCTCATTTTCATGCTCTTCAGTGTTATTTCTGGGTGATTTGGATAATGTATGAGCAAGATAAAGAAGTTTGCCTTTCTTGTAGACAAGATTGACATTGTACTTCTGCAATCTCAACATCATACGTTGCAATCTGGCTGGAGCTGAATTCATAGGCTTTCTCAAAATAGTAACTAGAGGTTGGTGGTCTGTTTTGATCTGGATAGGTCTACCATAAATATAATCATGGCACTTTGAACATGCAAACACAATTGCCAAGAGTTGTTTCTCTGCCGGAGCATGCTGCATCTCAGTTTGGATTAGAGAGCTGGACATAGAGGCAGCAGATTGACCCTCTTGAAGAATGGCTGCACCAAGACCAAATTTCAAAGCATCACAGGAAAGAGAAACTGGTTTGTGAACACCATAGTATCTGAGAGTTGGTGGACTGGCAATTCTCTGTTTCAGGACATCAAACGTTCTTTGATGTTGTTCCAGCCATGACCAGGGTACATCTTTACATGTCAGCTTCTAAGCAGTGCTGCTAGTTGGCTTAAGGCTGGAATGAACTTGCCTAGTAGTCAGCCATGCCAAGAAAACGTTGAAGGGCTTGAACATTGTGTGGAGCTGGCATCTCAAGAATAGCTGTTTGCTTGGAAGGTTCAGGTCGTAGGTCTGAACTGGTAAGCAAATGATCAACATAAGTGACTTCTTGTAACCTGAACTTGCACTTCTTGGGATACAACTTAAGATTCACTTTACAAGCTCTTTCTGGAACTTTCTTGAGGTTTCTGTCATGCTCAGCTTCACCATTACCACCTACTAGAATATCATCTACTATAATAGCACATGGGTACCCAGAAAAAAATTTGCTCCATTGCACGCTGGAAGACTTCCCTGGCAGAATTTATCCCATATGGCATTCTTAAAAATCTGTACCTGCCAAACACAGTACTGAACGTAGTGAGCATCGAGGATTTCTTGTTGAGCAAAATTTGCCAAAATGAACACTCTGCATCCAAGACAGAAGAAAAACAGTGGCATTTGACATCAGAACTGCGACCTCGACTGTACGCATTGGATGATGAGGTTTTTTTAGTGTTTTGTTTAAATATTGTGGATCGATACATATTCTGATATCATCTGAGCTTTTCTTATGAGTTACCACCATGGAGGATACAAATTCAGTTGGGGTTGAAGAACCAAGGGGACAAATTGCACCTTGTTGCACCATTTTGTCTATCTCTGCTTTGACTCTGTTCTGCATAGCTATTGGAACTTTCCAGGCTGGTCTGACAACTGGACTGACTTCTGGGTCTAACTTCATGGAGTACACAACTGGAAACTTGCCTAGTTTGTCTTCGAAAAGATCAGCATAGATAGAGAAAATATACTGGGTGAAATTAGAACTGTGGTCTTTTAAGCTAACATGATGAACTTATTAAATGAAAGCAGTCCCGTTTTCAAATTGTCACTGAGCCCTAATAATGACTGGAAGGGACTTTCGATAAAATAAGTTGTAGCTTCTCCCAGCAGAGTAACATGAAAGTACTACTGTGCCTTCCATTTGAATCTCTTCACCACCATAATTAACAAGCTTTGCACACTGTGCCAAATCAGTCTTCTCACCAGCACATACTCTAGCAAATATTTCTGCAGACATAACATTGCACTTTGAACCTGTCTTCTTTGAGCTTTATTGATCCTCCATTTATCCGAACAGTGCAAAATATTTCATTCTTTGCCCTTAAATCTGCTGCATTAATTTTCATTAAGCACTGACACATCATCAACACAAAGAGTAGGGATGCAGCTTTCTAAATGATCTATTTGTTTCTTTGAATGTTCCCTTTTAATAAAAGAATGTGTGCCCTTTCATTTACAAAACCTTTTGAAACGATTCCACGTATTACATTTGTGGTATGGCTTCTGAACCAGCTAAATTAAGCAGAATAAATGCCTTTGTACAGTCACCTTTATCAGAAAATGCAGCCTGTATGAAAATATCGTACTCTTGCTCAAACACTCTCCACTTCTCTGCAATATAATTGTCAAACACAAGTGGAGTAGGTTTCTGAAATCCGTCTGCCATGCCAGCAAATTATGTCCAAACACACTGAAAAATATGGCCCTTGTAATTATGTACGAACATGCATATAGCCAGCACTTGTAATAACATTCAAATGCACAAGAAAATCCTTGAAATACTGTACTGTGCGAAATATGCTTTGTAATGGCCATATTTTGCAAAATAACTGTACTGTAATACTGCACAAACATGCAAACACTTCAGACACTTCAAACAACTTGAATAACTTTGATTAATGTGAAAAAGTAGTGCTTAGCGAAAAAAATGCAGTCTTTTCCCTTATTTTATTAATTTTATTCGATTCGGACTTTATTTCAAACATTTTCTGTAATTATTTCGAATATTTCTGTTAATATATCATAATATTGATTATATCTGTTACTTAGAAATTCATTTATAGCATTCTGAATGCCTTGTTTCATATTTTGCGAATAAGAAATAGCTTGAGCAACTTTTAATACCTGAAATTCGTTTCCGAGTTATACATACAGTAGGGGATGATTCACTCCTATATATTCCTCCAATGTTAACTGAGTGCCTCTCAGTCTCGAACTGAAGAATCTGGATTCCTGTCTGGCCACATGTCCTTTTTAGACATGCCACTTCTGGCACCATGTCGCTCATTTGTATCTAATATAGATAACGAACAGGCTGGATAGTTCGTTTATATGCTTTATTACATAGAAACACAACAGGATAGATAGCAGCTTTACAAAATATAAACAAACTGATTAGCAGACAGACTACACAGATATACATGCTTACATCTCAACAGCTAACTACAAAATGGCAGTCAGGCTTGCACGTGCTCAGTATTTATACACTTGTGGAAACCCTTAGAAAGCTTCTTTAAGTAGTAA
Organism: Protopterus annectens; assembly: GCF_019279795.1. Classification (NCBI taxonomy): domain Eukaryota; kingdom Metazoa; phylum Chordata; order Ceratodontiformes; family Protopteridae; genus Protopterus; species Protopterus annectens. The sequence continues at coordinate 1,374,765,219 of NC_056728.1, read as the reverse complement.
GCATACACGCACTGGCCTACAAAAGTCATAATTTGTAATCATATGTGGGGAATTACACACTACTGTATACCTGATCATTAAAGAGCAAAGTACACCAAAACGTTTAGAATTTCAAATAGCAGTAATTCCAGGAACAGCAGCCTACTCTAGTTCTTAGCGTCGCTGCTTCCTATTGGCATGTGTGTGCTGGCTTCAAGTGCCAGTGAAAACATTACCATCAGTGGCTGACATACCATAATTTCACTGATCTGAAGAGTACGGAACATAAAAGGAATGAATAACCTTGCCATCCTTGATGAGTCCAGTGTTATGTATAATTCCTTCCATTCTAACTACAGAGACCAGCTAGGGACATGTTTAAGTATTCCATAGTTTTCCACCTCTGAGATACTCTGCAATTTTCCTGACATAATGCACTTACATATGTAGGAGCACGTGTGGTTTTCTAGCACAACACAAGGGAGACAGATAACACCCATGTGTACCTTCTGTGATATTGCTGGCTTCCATGAGGTATTGGATGCCATAGATTGACACATGTAGTAGTAAAGACCCGACCTGGTTCATAGTCACAAAGGTTTGTGAACAGGACAGGTTGCCATTATGTGAACTGCTACGTAGAATGTGATGTGTTTGGAATCATAGCCAACATGCTCCCACAAATTCAGAGGCAGCCTGCATAATTAAGATGTGTGGCACAAAACTAATCTGTCACCATTTCCTATGTAGTCACATTTCACAGGGCCATTGAGTTGGTAAGTGCAGGCATTGTAACCACTGTTAATGTGTAATTGTACATTTATAATGTGTTCAAATGTATTATTGCCCACCACAAGTACATGCTTATAACTTTGTTATAGGTAATGTTGAATATCTGCTCCTGCCCTGGTTTATGCCACTCGTGCAGAACTCACAGAACTTGGGCAAATTTCATTATAATGCACACATGCAATTCAGTATCGTACAGTGTTTGTTCAGCCTTCTCAAAAAGTCCACTTCCTTAGCATGTCATAGCTGGTACTACATTATGACTGTGTCACATCCTGCAGGATGTTCTTTGCATGCAGCATGCAGTTATAAATATGCTGGGGAGAAGACAAGTTGAGAAGCCACAGGACACTGATATACTTAGACCACGTACACGTGTGACCACCAGGGATAGTTCATCAACAGCACTGTCCAGCAAGAGTGTGGTAGAACATCAGCACCTAGCAGTTCTACAGTCATCCCCCAGACAACATGGCCAAAGCAGCAATGTCTAGCCCAGATCTACCAACCTTGATGAACACGCAGTGAATGGTGCATGGACACACACTGTCACTAAGAACAAACATGATACATCCAATGCTAATAAGCTGTGATGGCCATTGCATGGTTGAGCCACACTGTGTGTCATATGCACCCGACAGGAGGAAGAGTGGATTGGAGTGTTTCATAGATGTTGTCATATGCACAGGTGGCTAGGGACAGATATTTTAATGCATACACTGGTCGTAGCATACCACAGGAGGTCAAGACAGATTTCAAGGTGGCAGGTACTTTGTATCAAAGACAGTTCCCTCTTGTGAAGGGGTGAAGGTGACAACACATTCAAGAACTGCAGCCACTCTTCTGGCTTTGTTGCACTAGAATTTTGGTCTCACCATCCCCTGTAGGATTTTTTTTGACTGGATGTAGTCTTCTCATGAGGTGCCTTGCCAGTGGAGATGGGTATCATGGCTTCCCACATTTGAGGGAGAGGTAGGAGATGGCACAGTGTCTTAAACTTTCGGACAAAGGTGAGGACTGTATGCCTTTGAATGGATCCCCCCTACATGACCACTCCTATGTGTACCCTATTATGACCTCATACAACACTGCCAGTGTGGACAGTGCACTGGCAATCCATCATATGGAGATTAAGATGGGAGCAGTGTGTGCCACCATAGGCATCATAAAACCAATGAAGACTGGACTCATTTCCTGTTGGATGCTATACAACACAGTAACCAGCTCCATGCTGACTGGATTGCAGCAGACTGTAAATGGATGAAACTCGGACACATTTGCTGTTTGATCCTGAGTGCAACCAACATATCAGAGCAGGACCAACAATGACAAGGGACAGCACTGGTCACCCTTGCAAGGTTGTGCAGTGATGCATATACCTGCATCAGACAAAGTGCTGTTATCTTCTAGCTCATCCACAGAGTGAACATTGCTGGTGCGCAGCCATAGAGAGCCCATCCCCAATGGGAATAGTGAGTGCTCTGACTTATAGCATCGTGTTCATGGGGTTGATGAGGCCGTACCTTCAGTTTGTACTTTAGGTGGATGCCCACCTACGATGGAGACATTACCACTGTGCCATCAGACTGTAATTCAGGTCTCTGTCTTATCACTGGCCCCTGCATGAGTGCCAGCATTATTGTGTTGTCATGCTTCAGCTTCTTCAGTCATCACTGCAACTGTGCTGTGCCCTTTGAATACACAACAGAAGATACATCAGAGTGACTGACACCTGTACTAAAATTCTACCCCTGTGGCATGCTCGGTGCTGGTGTCCATTCAGACTGCACCATAGAAACTAAACCTACCTTTTTGTGTGGATCACTGTTGCAGTCATCATTTTAGGAAACTTTGCTGTAGGCTGAGGTCAGTTGAACAGCCAACTTTCAAAGCTGGACACCCTCACCCCCTCAGTCAGACTGATGTATTACTTCAGGTAACTTCATAACGTCTGGTGTGTAAGTGAAGTTTACCCATACCATCTTTATTTTTTTCTTGCTGCATTCATGAATGCTATCAGAAAATGAATCTGCAAATTTGTTAGTCCAGGCCTATGACCAAAGAATCGGGAAAATAAGAAACCACTGGGATCTTTTCTTCTAAGATTTTCTACATTTTGCACTGTGGTTTATTAGAGCTTTTGTGTAAATTTTAAGTATCTGGGTAAGGAACACCTACACTGGATGTGTGGGGCATGTCTGCTCCTCAGAAAATTAGTAGATGTACTGGCAGATGTTCGGTAGTAAAATAATTGTCTTTAAGTGCATTTACTGCCTAGATCTAAAGCTCTCAGATTTGCCAGCGATTTATGCGTAAAACTATAAAGGCAAGGAACAAGGACTTTCAAGCATACCTGCCCAAGAAACATCTCACAGCTGCTTTATATTTAGAGCCATTGGCAAAGAAAATAAAGGAAACATAAAATTTAAGGATATAAATGACAGAGCGATCAAGAATAACTGGTTTTATTTGCAGATGATATTATTTTGCACTTGAAAAGTCTAGAAAAGCACATTTCGGTGTTGGGGAACATTTTGAGACAGTTTCAAGTTGTTTCAGGATATAAAATTAAAGAATAAAAAACACATTAACATAAGTCTGTACACATGAATTAGTTCAGCAATACCCATATTTATGGTTACTTGATAAGATAAAGTATTTAGGTGCATGAATTAAAAAGAATTCTGTTATGGCAGCTAAGAATATCTGGGAAGAGACTAAACAAAAAATAATGTGAAAATTGAGAAATTGAAGCTCTTGTTTATGTATATAAATAGCAAGTTGCAAGCAGTAAACATGTTTGTATTCCCTTTAATCTCATATAGAGATCAGGTATATTTTTATCAATCAGAGGAGAGATTGTGGAGGGTAATTAAAAGAGTTGAAGGAATTTATTTGGGCGAGAAAGAGGGAGGAGGGAGTTAAATCGGATAAGTTATTTCTTCTCATAGAAGAAGGTTGTTTAGGATAACCTGATTTGAAGAAAAACTTTGCAGCAACACAGTTAAAGCCTGTATGCATAAAAAAAGCAGAAGGTTATAAGTCAAACTGGAAAGGGATGATGATGAAACAGAGCTGAGTTTGAGAAATAAGCAGAGAGTAGGTTTTTGGATGAAGGTCCTTAAGGAGACTTAATAATCATACAAAGTATTTTTTTATATATTAAACAGCAGCAGACTGATAGCTTAGAGGTTAAGGTGCAGGATTATGAACAGGAAGACCTGGGTTTGAAACCTGGTTGTGGTACAATTGGGCAGCAGCAGTTATCTGTGCAGAAAAAAGCCTGGCAATCTACTTCTGCAATAGGTTCCCACAAAAACTTATGATGCCAACCATAGTCGCCATGAGACTATTTCTACCCAAGGACATATAGCTTACTTAAAGTAGCAGCAAATATTCTAAGAATTAAGCCAACATATGAACAGAGAAAAGAGATTTTACCAATAGGGCTAACTGGAAGTAGAGCTACAGGAAATAGGCAAGAACAGGCTAGAATTTACTGGAGAAAATTAGGAAAGGAACCAAGGTATTGGGAGTAAATGACTAGAGAGAAAAAGGTAATAGAGTGGGATTAGGCCAAGCAGAAGTTTGCCTTCCCTACCGGGGATTGAAATTAGAGCATAGGCAAAGAGAAAGGGATAGGAGAATCCTAAATGAAAGACCTGCTCTGGTAACTGAACAGAAGCTGCTGTTAAATGTGGTAATTAGTAGGACATATAAAATACTGCATGATAGTGATATGAATCAATCAGAGGAGGTTAGAAAAGATTAGGACAAGGGACTTAAAAGGCAATTTACAAAGGAGCAATGGGAGGACATCTGTATGGCTCCCAAATCCAGAATATTTTGTATTTTTGCTTAGAAGTCTTAGCATTTTTTTTTTTTTACTCCAAGCAGACTGCAGGGCATTTTTCCTCAGATAAACACAAATGCTGATTGTGTTTCAGAAAGGGAGAGAATTGGGAACATGTTTTTTTCGGAATGTAACTAAAAACTTACTACCAAGTACTTTGTCAGAAATGCTGGAAAAGCAAATGGTTGTAAATAAAGAAATTATTCTTTTAAAGTAGGTCACTGAATTGCCTAGTCATTTTAAGGTCTTACAAAGTTTAATGCTATTGGCTGCCAAAAAAGCGATTACTTAAAAAATAGAAATCAAATTGTAAGCCAGCTGTAGCTGAAGTACTCAATATTAAAAAGGTCTTAAAATAACTGGATGTGGGATCTTGAGAAAAGGGAAGGAGCAGTTACATAGAAATAAGTGGAGTTTGTGGGAACAGTCCATGCAGAAAAATGCTCAGATGGACAATTAGTATAATGCTGGTGTGATTGATAATTTGTTGAAAATAAATATTGCATGAAAACATTGAGAAAGATCACTGTGGTTAGTTTTCTATTAATGTATGTGTACCTAAGTCACTGTTGCAATTGTGATTCAATAAAGATGTTAAAAAGAAGGAAAAGAAGCTGATTGTGGCCTTGGGTAGGCTTGTTTTATGTCAAGGTAAATGGCATATGTTAACCTTTTCCATGTTGTAAATTTGATAGGCAAGTGTATCTAGAGTTGTCATTGTGCCATATTTAGGTCTGAATCCATGCTACTTCTCTGAGAATATGCCATATTTTGTGATATATTTCAAGATTTCCAGTTCCCGGGAAGAGGTGGTACAAGAGGAAATTCCTGGACTCCCCGAACAGAGTCACTCACCTTAGATACAAACCTGAAAGTGAAAGCTTCCCCAGTACTGCTGCATTTAGCCCAAATTTCTGGAAATCTTGGATTTAACGAGACCAATCTGGTCTCCCCAGATGAGAATATCCTGCAGAAGGCTTTCTCCTCAGCTCCAGCAAATATCCTGTGTGGTCCCCATGAAGGCCACATGCTTTTGCTGGCCATACAAATGGTTTGGCAAGAACTAGATGTGGTGGCACCTATCCATAGGACACCAAACAAGATCATCTGCCCCACAAAGATTGTGAATGCTGTAGTAATGCTTCTTTAACCAACTCAGTCATAGTGGTTGCCACCCTCAATTAAGAATCATGCCCCCCCACACACACACACACACACACACACACACACACACACAAAATCAAGGAGTCCAGGAAACTGGAAAATTTTTGAAAGTGTGTGTATGTGTCAGGCACTTTTCTGTCATAACTTTGAATTACCCAATCCACACGACAAGTTTAATGATACTTGAGATGCTGAAAAGGTTGCCTCATGGGAACTTATGAGAGCATTAGTCTCCCAGGTGGTAACCAGAGTGAACAACCTGTCCATGACACTAGTGCATAAGGCAATGAAGGAGCAGCCTGAGTAGTGAAGTTAAGAATCACCAGATGTTGTAAGTCCTACCTCAGGTACTGTAATTTTGTCAGTAGCTTTAAGGCATCATTCACCAAAGCTTATATGGATGTTTTATCCTTTCTTGGTCCACAGATGAAAGAAAAGCTGTAAGCTTTAAAGAAAAGAGTAAGCGAGGAGTAAGCAAGAAGGCAAACGGTCACTAGTCTTAGTGTAAAGTTCTCCTCTGCTGTCCTCGGAGAATCTTTTCAAGTAATTAGAAGAACAAATCTGTGGTTTTAAAAAGGAGTCGAACGCTACTCTTTGAGCAGTGTTCTGATGAGAACCAGCATGGTTATGGTGATTTACAGAACAGGCACTGTGCTGCAGCCAGAGGTAGCTCACAAAACCAGGGATTCCACAGCCCTCCCTTTAGCGGGCAGAGTCCCTGAGGACTTGCTTGAATGTCTCTCTCTCTCGGGAGACATTTAAGCATCAGATCCCCCTATATCTTCCTGCTTGATTGACCATCATGTAGGACAGGTAGATCAGGGAGATAGTATCCAGGAGCTGTAAAATCCTTATAACTTCTTCATGGTTAGTATCCTTAATTCTGGACATCATACCTTGTCAAAAACAGCCAAATCAAAGTTGTTAAGCTTTTGTCAAAAAACAGTCACTGAGAGGCTGAACCAGACCAGAGAGGGTTTTATAGTTAATTTTTTTTTTCTTTTTTTTGGGGGGGGGGTACCCAGTAAGACAGAGTACCTCAGGCCCATATTACATCTAAGTGGCCTAAATGAGTATACAAAAAAAACAAAGTTCCAGATGGCCATAGTGCAGTTGACCCCACCCATGCTTGCAGGAG